>NC_136521.1:56662505-56722505 GCF_053919585.1 Euprymna scolopes | reverse complement strand
TAAGAATTGCTTATTTGGATAATTTAAATGCGAAAAAAAAAAAAAATAACACGTACACAGTAAAACAATATGTTTTATTGCCGCATTGATTATTTATTTGTAACACAATTTAAAAAACATTTTTGGGGTTATTTATTTATGTTGGTAGTGCAGAAGAAAATGTATGAATGTTTTTAAAGAAGGTGTATTAAAAAATGGAGAATAAATTAAAAAAAAAAAAAGTAGTAATTTGTTTTTATTTGTTTACGCTGTTCTGGGTTTATGTTTATGTATGCATGCGCAACTGGAAGTCGTAAACCGGGTGTTAAGTTACAACACCCGTTACAAGGTCACTTGAGTTTTATAATTATACTAGCATGGGTGCCCGGCGTTGCCCAGGTGTGAGGTGTATGCTGAGCAGAAAAAAAAAAAAGGGTCAATTTTTTAAACTTTGACCCCTATTATGACCCCTTAACATTTATTGTTTAGGGCTCTTATCAAGTTATTAAGTTAGATCCATGTCCAAAGAACCTATATATAAAATTTCAAGTGTTTAGACACAAAATTGTCGGAGGAGTTTGGTAGAGTTCTCAAAGGTCAAATCGTTGAACTTTGACCTCTTAACAGCCAAATTTCTGGCCGAAAACGGATCACATAGATTTTAGCAAATCTCAGTACCCTGTATATCAAATTTCGAGTCTATAGCCTTAAAATTGACAGAGTTATTGTGTAGGGAAATGTAGACACACAGATACACACCCACACACAGACACTTTCACTTATATATATATATATATATATATATATATATATAAGAGAGAGAGAGAGAGAGATATGAGAGAGAGAGAAAGAAACTAATTCACTTATTGTTAAATACATTGAATATTCTTGTCACAATTATAAACATTTTTAGGATGTTATTAAAATTTATTATTACTTAATTTTTCAAGGATCGTTTTAATTTAAAATTATGGATTATTAATTTTAAACTCTATCACCAGAATACTTTTTACATTTGCGAAAACAGATGTACATATTACATGGACTTATACAGATATTAGACCCCCCCCCCAAAAAAAACCAACAACAAAAAAAAAAAACTATATTTAGAAATATAAAAAGAATCAGAATCGCTAATTGTATCGGAATTGGGGGAAATATTGGAATCCTACATACACATACGTATAGATATAAATAGATAATGGCATATATAAGTATCGGTGAAACCTGAATGTCTGTGATTACAGAATATATACGTCAGAATAATACTACAAAAATTATTCAAGATGCATTGGTTCATAGAATCTCTTTTTTATGTAAAAAAAAAAAAATAAATAAATAAATAAAATAAAAATAAAAAAAACAACATTTTATTTAATAAGGATTTTCAAAGGTAAATCTTTGAAATGAACAAGTTTCATATTTATCAGTTTGATATTATTAGAAAAAAAACTGGATCGGATTTCTTAAAATGCAACGATATTCAAGTTAGAAATTTAGAAGAAAAAAATGCTGAATAATGAAAATTTGCAAAGATTAGCATTCTAACATTTGGATACAACTAAAAATAATATGCAGACGAAAGCATGGCAAAGAGATACAAACGAAATATAAACGCAAATAATTTTAATTCTTTCTATATTTGTGTCTCTTATTAGAATTACTGATAACAATTCATCTCTACTTAATAGATAAATAGTAAGGTAGACTGGATTTTCTAATTCTTGTCATTTTCACAACGTTTCGGCCGATGTAACCTCCAACCTTCTTCAGGTGTATCTCTTGAGATGAGGATTGATAATTTGTATTATTTGGATTATTCGAACTACTGTTCTTATCTTGAGTGTTATTTTACAACGTTTCGGCCGATGTAACCTCCAACCTTCTTCAGGTGTATCTCTTGAGATGAGGATTGATAATTTGTATTATTTGGATTATTCGAACTACTGTTCTTATCTTGAGTGTTATTTTACAACGTTTCGGCCGATGTAACCTCCAACCTTCTTCAGGTGTATCTCTTGAGATGAGAATCGATAATTTGTACTATTTGGATTATTCGAACTACTGTTCTCATCTTAAGTGTTATTTTCACAACGTTTCGGCCGAGATTAGGATTGATAATTTAATCATTTGAATCAAATACTGAAGTTAGTCACATCTTTGGAAGCATTATTTTGTATCACAGAAGAGTTTTTTTTTCTCACAGGATTACTTCGTTTTCTAAAATTTTCAAATATAACCTTATGTGATAATGTTTTCAAAGATGTGACTAATCATTCTATTGTAAATCTATTTGTTTAAGAAATTCCCAACTTGTTTAGTAAAGTTGTTTGCTATTTTTACTAGTAACTAGCATGTCAATGCTGTAACCCTGATCTTGAGCATGTGGTACAATGGGGAAAAAGGTGGCTGGTTAATTTGAATGTATCTAACACCAAACTTCACTCTTTATACCATCAATGGGGATGCTCCCTGTTTAGACAGGCTTGTGATCTGACCTTCGTTCCTGATCTGAAATTGAGAACATACATCAAATCTGTTGCCAAAGTAACTGGGAAAATGATTGGATCATTCTACTGCTCCAGTATATATCTCATTGCCGATGCAATCCTCCAGCTGTATAAAAGGCAAATACATGCTAGGATGGAGTATTATTGCCACATATGAGCAAGAGCTGCTCGAAGCATCTTATTCTGCCTTGACAGAGTTCAAAACCGACTTCATAATCTAGTAGGTGATGCCCTTTTCTCTTCTCTGCAAGAAGAGACATTGCGAGCTTGTCTCTGCTCTATCATTATTTTCATGGCAAGTATTCAACTGAGCTCCAATCTACAATCTTTCCTTGCCAATCTTTCACAAAATGCACTCGTCTAGCCAAAATCACTATAAAAAAATTCTCATACTTTATCAATACCTAAACCTAAACATAGATTCCATGAACAAAGCTTCTTTCCTAGGACTGTGGAACTGTTCCACTAGTCTGCTTTCCAGCTGACTACAATATTGTCTTCAAGTTCAACATAAACAAGTTCTTATGAAACTGTTCTATTAAAAAAGCTTATTATACCAAGTTTCCACTACTAATGATTACTACACTATTGCCACAATGACTACCACACACACACACACACACACACACACATTAACCCTTATCCTCGAGTAGCTTCTGGGTCTTAATATGTGGTGATTTGTAAAAAAGACCCTTTGAAATTTGAAAGGAATTTGGAAGCACTTTAACTATCAAATACAAAGTCATTTCAGCTTTATAACCATTCAGTTAAAAGATCGAAAGTTTTGTTTTCTATTTAAATCCTATAATTTTAGGATGTTGGCAACTTTTATGTAGACCCTCCTGTAAGTACTTGATGGTTTTCTAGAAAGAGAGATAGTAGAAAGATATTGCACAAACAAATGCCAACAATAGAATCATGTTTGCTTTTTTTTTGTTTTATTTTACTATGTGTGGATGGGGGGGGGGAAGAAGAAGGGAACGATTTATCAAAACTCAAAAGCCACTCGAGGATAAGGGCTTATAAGTATCAGCTACTGGTAAGACAACACATCAATGATCAGTAATGTTGGAACATGGGTAGGGCTTGATCATTGATCAGGACGGTTCGACAAGAACTTATTTACATTAAACTTGAAAAGAAACATGTTACAGTCGCTTGGAAAGCAACCCTGTGGTATTGTGTTCCACAGACGGACAGTTTGGTTCGAGAAAATAAACTTTGCTCATGTAATTTTCCTTTAGTTTTAACCACAGATAGAGAACAAGGGAAATTGTTGACAATTGTTGTAACGAGACGAGTGTTTGTTGTGAATGTTTTCCATAGGGGAGGATCATAGATAGTAGCTCAGTCGAGCACCTGAGATAGACTCACAATGTCTCTTCTGTAAGAAGGAGGTTGCAAGGAGGAGAAAAGGACTTCTCCCACTAGATTGCGTAGCCTGTTCTGTACCATGTCAATGCTGGTTAAGTTGATTGTTGGTTGGTTGGTTGGTTGGTTATTTTACGGCATATCGACCCTTTTCAGGTTATTTAATGCCGAATCCAGTGATTTGGAAGAAAATTTTTTTAATAAAATATATATATATATATATAGTTTTTTTAAAGTCAGTTTCTATTTAACCCATAGTTGGGACCCCAACAGGTACTACCACTCCAGGTCAGAGTGGACCTGGGAGCAATGACAATTAAAGTATGTATGTATGTATGTATGCCTAAAACTTTCGACAGAGGCGACGGATTTTCACGAGACTGGTATCATTTTGAAGCGCAATCCTTCGGATGACAAATATCGAAAAAACTGGCTTAAAACATTAATTCCTTCACCCTCAACTGGGCACTTTTCTACAGGGAGGGGTCGTTTTTTTCGCCGATATTTTCGAAAGTCATCGCCTCTTTTTGATTGTCTAGCCTTAATTTAAACCTACGTCACTTCCGGTTTAGCGATGGGCACAACAGCAAACACGTCACATTTTTTTTTTTTTCACATTCTTTTCCTACTTCGCGATATGAGTTCGAGCATGCCTGCCTATAACCATTTTTTTTTTATTTTTGCTCAACATACACCTCCAAACACCTGGGCAATGCTCAGATCGTCTTGCTTTCGCGTTGAAACCATCCATCTGCTTTTGATTTATAATGCGCATGCATAAATAAATCTGGTTCCTGTTTACGATGTTGGTTGGTTGTTTTTGTTTTATGGCATATCAACCCTTTTCGGGTTATTTAATGCCGAATCCAAAGATTTTGAAGAAATGTTTTTTAATAGAATATATTTGTTGTTTTCAAGTCGGTTTCTATTTAACCCATAGTTGGGACCCCAACAGGTACTACCACTCCAGGTCAGAGTGGACCTGGGAGCAATGACAATTAAAGGGTAGCTCCACACTCCCCAAAGCCTGCAAGTTAGGGCCTTACCATCGGATATAGTTTTAGGTCATATCCAGTACCCTGATTAAGTTGAACATCATTTGCAAGGATAAGGCGATCAAGCTAAGCTCATGCGTTCCCTTGTCCACTCAGTTTTGCTGTATGCTGTATGGACCCTTACAGCAGAATCAGAGAAGAGGATTCAGGCCTTATAAATGAGATACTTCAGAAGACTACTTGGCGTTTCTTACAAAGACCACATAACCAATGAGGAAGTCAAAAACAGAATAAAGCAAGCCATTGGTTCTTATGAAGATCTTTTCACCACAATCAGGAGGTGCAAACTAAAATTATTTGACCCCATAACAATAGGCTTGCGAAGACAGTGCTCCAGGGAACAGTCAGTTGAGGAAGAAAGAGAGGAAGACACAAGAAGAGATGGGAAGATAACATCACAGAATGGACAGGATTGAAGCCGAGCGAGGCAGTCAAATATGCAGAGGACAGGGTTTGGTTTGGTTGTTTTACAGCATATCAACCCTTTTCGGGTTATTTAATGCCGAATCCAGTTAATTTGGAAATAGTATTCATGTTGCATTGAGTTATTTTGTAGAAGGATTTTTTATTCTTCAAACTCTTTGTATCATCACCCACTAGTTTGTAGTGTTTGGTTTGGTTGTTTCATCGTTTTTGGTCCCTGTCTTGCAGAACATGAAGGAGTTTTGCAATGGGAGAGGGAAAAGGCTTACAGTATTAATATTTGATACATTTAAAGTTAAGAAACCAGTCAGGATGTCGGGGGAGATAGAAAGAGAAAGGAGAAATGGAAAGAAGGAAAAGGAGGGAAAGGTGCGTTGTTTTTTGTTTTTGCAGAACATAAGTTTTGTAAAAGGAAGTAGAAAAACAAAAAGAACCAATATTAGGTGCATTTTGTATTAGGAAGCCAATATCTTCAGACAGCCTGATCGGGTAGCACCAAGGAGGACAAGGACGGATGGAGAGGATTGGTTGACAGGTTATCTGTAGCGTCCTGACCATGTCATGCGGCAGGTAAAGGAAGGCAGGAAAGGGTATGTCTTAGCAGCATCTCCCCAGATGTGGATAGCTAATAATATAATAGTAATAGAACACAATTGGAAACTTATATGAGAATTGGTTGGTTTTAAAGTACAAAAGCATTTACGTCATTTAGTGAGGATTTGAAATTGTAGATGTTCGACTTGAAGAAGTTTCCTATTTCTTAGTTTGATATTATTACATGAAAAAAAAAACAAAAAAAAACTGAATTGGATTTCTTAAGAAAATTCAAATATGAGATACGAAATAAAAAGATGAACATTAAATTTTTGTGCAACTTATTGGTAAAAATAGTAAACAAAGAAACAAAAACCAACTGGGATTAAAATTAGCATTAAAATGAAACAATAAAATGGAGAAGCATTAAAACATGGGAAATAGATTTAAAAAAAATAAAACTGAAAATTAAGAGTAACACGAGAAAAAATAATTCGACTCGTTTCTGCAGAAATCTTTATGCCTCTGTTCTGGATTCTTTTGTGTGGCATAACGATGCTTATAACATGTGACTGGAGTTCACAACTGATGGCAGACATGTGAAGACCAAAATTTGCGTTACATGGCGATACTTATAACCAAATCTAGTAAACATGTGACTGGAGTTCACAACTGATGGCAGACATGTGAAGACCAAAATTTGTGTTGCATGGTGATACTTATAACCAGATCTAGTAAACATGTGACTGGAGTTCACAACTGATGGCAGACATGTGAAGACCAAAATTTGTGTTGCATGGTGATACTTATAACCAGATCTAGTAAACATGTGACTGGAGTTCACAACTGATGGCAGACATGTGAAGACCAAAATTTGTGTTGCATGGTGATACTTATAACCAAATCTAGTAAACATGTGACTGGAGTTCACAACTGATGGCAGACATGTGAAGACCAAAATTTGTGTTGCATGGTGATACTTATAACCAGATCTAGTAAACATGTGACTGGAGTTCACAACTGATGGCAGACATGTGAAGACCAAAATTTGTGTTGCATGGTGATACTTATAACCAGATCTAGTAAACATGTGACTGGAGTTCACAACTGATGGCAGACATGTGAAGACCAAAATTTGTGTTGCATGGTGATACTTATAACCAGATCTAGTAAACATGTGACTGGAGTTCACAACTGATGGCAGACATGTGAAGACCAAAATTTGTGTTGCATGGTGATACTTATAACCAGATCTAGTAAACATGTGACTGGAGTTCACAACTGATGGCAGACATGTGAAGACCAAAATTTGTGTTGCATGGTGATACTTATAACCAAATCTAGTAAACATGTGACTGGAGTTCACAACTGATGGCAGACATGTGAAGACCAAAATTTGTGTTGCATGGTGATACTTATAACCAGATCTAGTAAACATGTGACTGGAGTTCACAACTGATGGCAGACATGTGAAGACCAAAATTTGTGTTGCATGGTGATACTTATAATCAGATCTAGTAAACATGTGACTGGAGTTCACAACTGATGGAAGACATGTGAAGACCAAAATTTGTGTTGCATGGTGATACTTATAACCAGATCTAGTAAACATGTGACTGGAGTTCACAACTGATGGCAGACATGTGAAGACCAAACTTTGTGTTGCATGGTGATACTTATAACCAGATCTAGTAAACATGTGACTGGAGTTCACAACTGATGGCAGACATGTGTAGACCAAAATTTGTGTTGCATGGTGATACTTATAACCAGATCTAGTAAACATGTGACTGGAGTTCACAACTGATGGCAGACATGTGAAGACCAAAATTTGTGTTGCATGGTGATACTTATAACCAGATCTAGTAAACATGTGACTGGAGTTCACAACTGATGGCAGACATGTGAAGACCAAAATTTGTGTTGCATGGTGATACTTATAACCAGATCTAGTAAACATGTGACTGGAGTTCACAACTGATGGCAGACATGTGAAGACCAAAATTTGTGTTGCATGGCGATACTTATAACCAGATCTAGTAAACATGTGACTGGAGTTCACAACTGATGGCAGACATGTGAAGACCAAAATTTGTGTTGCATGGCGATACTTATAACCAGATCTAGTAAACATGTGACTGGAGTTCACAACTGATGGCAGACATGTGAAGACCAAAATTCTACTAAATATTAATTGCAAACAAGTGAAGCATGCATAGTCCCCCATGAGTGCACAGTGAACGAGGCATAAAAAAAAAAAATGACTAAGTTAAACATTTGCCCCCTCCCCCATTTAGCCCCAAAAGTCCCCAGGGGACGTCAAATCCTGGTGAAAATGAACAAATGGTGCAGGTTTAGGCCGTAACATATGTAAATTTGAGTTTTGCACCATGCAAAAAGAAAAAAGAAATGACTGTCCAGCATTTGCCCTCCACCCCATTTTGCCCCAAAAGTCCCCAAGGCCTTAACATATTTAAATTTGAGTTCAACACCATGCAAAACTGCTAAATAGACATACACAGAAAATTTTGGATAAATATGGTAAAATAGCCCCTGGAGCACACCCAAGATTTATAGCAAGATATAGATAAACAATATTATATAGAAATTAGTCAGTTACAACTTTTTAGAAAGTTTTATAAAAATCCAAGGCATCATTTTTTTTTTTTTAATAAGCACAAAAGTGTCAATTTTAGCCATTTTAACCCGAAAGGCACCCCTAGGAGGGCAACCAGAGTTTTCCTGAAAAATCTGTTCTGTTACTTTTTTTTACTCATATCATGTTCAATGTTTGTGCAAAAGTTTTTAAAATTTCAAGGCGTTATTATTGAGAAAAGTGTGGACAGACAAACGGATGAACGGACAAGGGTGAATTTACAGGTCCACCCTTCTTTTGACAGGGGACCAAAAAAAAATTTTAGAAAAATTTCTGTATTGATCCAGAAACTGACTAAGATCACGGAAAAGCTGCTGGAAAAAAACCCAACGTAAACACTGTTAGACAATAAATTCAGAACACTGAAAACAAAATTCTAACACATAATAAGACTTAATGTAAGTTTACTTATATGATAACATGAAAACGAAAATCAAGTGTTTTTTTCCTTTTTATGATGAGTAACTTAGTTTTTTTTTACAGAAGGTTTCAATAAAACAAGTTTTTTTTTTGGTAACGACGAAAACAATTGTTTTATCATGGAAACAACTATGATTGAAAGCAATATTTTCTGTTTTAGAATAGTATAAGATACGGGATTTTTTCCCCCTATAAATGAAAACGTCTTTGCTAACATTTGGTACTTGTATTGGGGGTTACCAACAAAAAAGACAGTTTAAAAATATATTTATGCAATATCTTTTTATGTGATGTTAATTTTTATAAATTTATAAACATGTATCCAGTTTAAATTCATCCTCTTTCTTGAACCCCTTCATCAGAAAAAAAAAAACAATAAACATTTTCATGTGGATTATAAAGACAAAGGTACCATAATTTAACAACAAAGTTAATGACATAAAAACATTGCATTAATTTCTTTAAATTTATAAAACACGTACACAGATTAAAAAAAAACAAAACAACCCTTTCAATTTATATTATTCAAACTATTGTTCTAATCTTGGAAGTTATTGTCACAATGTTCCGTCCGATGTAAACTCCATTAATTCTTCAGGTGCATATTGTTCAACTCGGGAATCTTTATGTCAAATTTAAGAATCTGTACAGAATTCCAAACAGAAGCCTTCATTTAATCCACTGGGTAGCTTACTATCATTCCATCTGCTTTTCACACTAAATAACCTTTTCTGTTTAAATAAAATCCAGACGATTTGACCTTGCTAACTCTTAACACATCCAGTCACCCCTCGGTTGCAATGACAACTTCACTCTGCAAAGTGCTATACTAAAAACAGCCTTAATGAAGTGACTAGATGTTTCTAATCTTTTTAGTTTCCATCACAATCAAGTTTCTGTGTGTTGTGTAATACAGTGTCTAGCATTTTTAATTTTTTCTTTTTATTACTATAAACTGTCCCACCTACTACTGGTATACCTTTTTATGTCAAAGTGAAGGTTTCTTCCTGTAAATACTGGTGCTACCAGATCAGCTGGTCTGATGATACTGATTTCCTGACCTAAAGTGCACAAAACATTGATGCTATTGCTTTTTCCTTTCCCCTTTGCAAAACTCAATCATGTTCTCCAAAGCCAAAAACCAATTTTCTTATTACAAAACAATCAAACCAAACACCGTGAATAAATATTTGAAGATATAAAAAACTTGAAGCATAAAATCTTTTACCAAAATTACTGGATTTGCTATTTGTTATTTAACCCCAAAAATGGATGATATACCATAAAAAAAACATATCCCGTAAAACAAAGCAACCAAACCAAACCTCATGAATAAATATTTTATGATATAAAGAACTTGAAGCATAAATTTTTTTTACCAAAATTACTGGATTCGACATTCAATAACTTTAAAAGGGTTGGTATACCATTAAACAAAACAAGGAAACACAACTTCATGAAAATATGTATAATCTAACAAATAACATTTTTTTTTTATTGGATTACTGTTCTCATCTTTAGTGTTATCCACACAATGTTTTGACTGATATAACCTCTGACATTTATTTAGTGTATCTTGTCAAACTCTGGAAATATGGTGAAACTCAAATGGAACCGGAAGTAGCATGTTTTCGTTCTGTCAGCCATCTCAAGTAATTCGCAATTGTATTCTTCGTATCACCCGCATTGAGGATTGAACCTTCAACCTACAGAGGAGTGTCACTTACAACTAAATTTTACCTAATACTTTATTCGTCACATTGTGGGTCATTGTGGACAAGAATTGACTTGAAGAAGGTCAGAGGAAACATCCGCTGAAATGTTGTGAAAATAAAATTTCAGATGAAAACAGTAGTTCAAAGAATTTAAATAATATAAATACTTCTAACCAAACTCATATACACAGTTCTTACACATACTCTCTCACTAACAAAATTGACATGTTAACATACATGCACATCTACCATGCTTAATCCACTGTCACATCAACGCTTTGCATCAACCACACTAAGGATTGAACCTTCAACCTACAGAGGAGTGTTACTTACAACTAAATTTTACCTAATACTTTATTCGTCACATTGTGGGTCATTGTGGACAAGAATACACTTGAAGAAGATCAGAGGAAACATCCGCTGAAATGTTGTGAAAATAAAATTTCAGATGCAAACAATAGTCCAAAGAATTTAAATAATATAAATACTTCTAACCAAACTCATATACACAGTTCTTACACATACTCTCTCACTAACAAAATTGACATGTTAACATACATGCACATCTACCATGCTTAATCCACTGTCACATCAACGCTTTGCATCAACCACACGAAGGATTGAACCTTCAACCTACAGAGGAGTGTCACTTACAACTAAATTTTACCTAATACTTTATTCGTCACATTGTGGGTCATTGTGGACAAGAATACACTTGAAGAAGATCAGAGGAAACATCCGCTGAAATGTTGTGAAAATATAATTTCAGATGCAAACAATAGTCCAAAGAATTTAAATAATATAAATACTTCTAACCAAACTCATATACACAGTTCTTACACATACTCTCTCACTAACAAAATTGACATGTTAACATACATGCACATCTACCATGCTTAATCCACTGTCACATCAACGCTTTGCATCAACCACACTAAGGATTGAACCTTCAACCTACAGAGGAGTGTTACTTACAACTAAATTTTACCTAATACTTTATTCGT
This sequence comes from Euprymna scolopes, assembly GCF_053919585.1. Classification (NCBI taxonomy): domain Eukaryota; kingdom Metazoa; phylum Mollusca; class Cephalopoda; order Sepiida; family Sepiolidae; genus Euprymna; species Euprymna scolopes. The sequence continues at coordinate 56,710,838 of NC_136521.1, read as the reverse complement.
CACATTGTGGGTCATTGTGGACAAGAATACACTTGAAGAAGATCAGAGGAAACATCCGCTGAAATGTTGTGAAAATAAAATTTCAGATGCAAACAATAGTCCAAAGAATTTAAATAATATAAATACTTCTAACCAAACTCATATACACAGTTCTTACACATACTCTCTCACTAACAAAATTGACATGTTAACATACATGCACATCTACCATGCTTAATCCACTGTCACATTAACGCTTTGCATCAACCACGCTCAGGATTGAACCTTCAACCTACAAAAGAGTGTCACTTAAAACTAAATTTTACCTAATACTTTATCCGTCACACTACGGGTCGAAAATTACATCGGCTGAAACGTTATGTGAATAACACTCAAGATAAAAAGATTAGTAATTGTCAGTATTTTTGAGATGAGTTGTTTTCATTGATTGAGTTTGTCGGACTGACTTCCTCATCTTGGTTGTTATTGTCACACATTGTGACAATAACAACCAAGATGAGGAAGTCAGTCCGACAAACTCAATCAATAAAAAGATTAGTCTGAATAATTCAAATAATCCTCATCTAAAAATTCTAACATAATGTTTTTTTTTGTTTTTTTTTTTTACTATTGAGGCGGTACTTATCAAAGCCAAGAGCCACTCAAGGTTTGGCTTGGCTTGGTTGTTTTGTTTTACGGCATATCAATCCATTTCTAGCTGAAGCCACTGTCAAAAATTTTCCCCACTCTCTATCTGTGCCTAAATCAAAACATAGATTTCATGAACAAAGCTTCTTTCTTAGAACAGCACGCCAGTGGAACTCTGTTCCGTCTGCCTGTTTCCCACCTGACTACAACTTGGATGTCTTCAAATCCAACGTAAACAAATTCCTGATGAACCGCCCCCTTAAGTAGACACTTTATGAAATCTCAACACTAAGGTACAACGTACTGTACATGCAATAACCCTTATCTCTGAGTGGCTTCCGGGCCTTGATAAGTGGTGACCTCCTTGTAAAAAAAAAAAAAAATTTCAGGTTATTCAATACCGAATCCAGTTATTTTGTAGATTTTTATTCTTTAAGTTGCGTGTATCTTCAACCACTAGTTCCTATTTACAATGCCTCCCCACGGGACAGAGTTAGACACCAGGGTCGTTTTTTACTGTGGAGAAAAGGAACAAAAATAAAAATTGTCTCAGTCGTGAAGGATTTCTCTTCCACTGATAGAGAACAAGAAATTGAAGTGTAGATCTGAAGATCTTGACTCGAAGGCCAGCTATTTATTTGCTCCCCCACCGAGCAAATTAGGCACAAGGCCGATTTTTAATGTGAGGAGTGAAGGGGAAATGGGGACCAACTCCCCGGGGAGTAGGGGATCTGGATAGTGACAATTGGTATGAAGGGTTGCCCCTACATTGACCAAGGTCTTATCTGTGGGGTCGCCCCCACATAGGGTCTTTGCTTGCAGTATCTGCCGGAACAGATGGTATTTATTTGCTCCCCCACCGAGCAAATTAGGCACAAGGCCAATTTTTAATGTGAGGAGTGAAGGGAGGGGGAAGGGAAAATGGGGACCAGCTCCCGAGAGGTGGGAAATGGGAGCTGGTTAAAGGTCAGGCATGTGGGGTTGCCCCCACATCTGGTCTTTGCTAGTCATAGCTAGTCATAGCTTGCAGTATCTGCCGGAACAGATACTACACTTTGATCTTGGCCCGAAGGCCAAGAGTTATAAAGTTCAATCACTAGTTTGTAGTGTTTGGTTTGGTTGTTTTATAGTGGATTTTATCGTTTTTGTTCCCTGCGCTGCAGAACATGACTGAGTTTTACAATGGAAGAGGAAAAAGGGTTACAGTATTAATGTTTGATACATTTTAAGTTAGGAAACCAATCACAAAGTGGGGAAGATAGAAAGAGTATTTTCAGGAAGAAAACTTCACTTTGACATAAGGTATACCAGTAGTAGATGGGACAGTTTATAGTAAAAAGGAGGGAAAATTAAAAATGCTAGACACTGTATTACACAACACACAGAAACTTGATTGTGATGGAAACTGAAAAGATTAGAAACATTTAGTCACTTCATTAAGGCTGTTTTTAATATAGCACTTTGCAGAGTGAAGTTGTCCTTGCAACAGAGGGGTGACTGGATGTGTTAAGAGTTAGCAAGGTCAAATCGTCTGGATTTTATTCAAACAGAAAAGGTTATTTAGTGTGAAAAGACCAAAGAACGCTTTGAAGTTTAATGAAAGTTGTGCAAAAGACATTAAAAAAAAAAAAAAAAAAATCCAGACAGCATTGGTTACAAAAGGGGGCTAATCTCTTGTTTCTTATTAATTAATTACTTGTTTGTTAAGAAGACGTTAATCAAACGAGGAAAAAATTTTTAAAAAAAATCATTTTTTATTTTTTTAATTTTTTTACGTTTTTTTTTTTCCAATTTAAATTTATCACATTACACTTTTCCATTCCCTTCTCTCTCACTTTCTGTTCAGTATAATAAAAAGAAAGAAAATACTGTATACAGTTTCAACTTTTTAGATTCTCTGCTCCAAATAAACAGCAAAAAATCATTATATATACTAGTGAAACCGGCGGAAATTCCAAAGTGTTTTCTAGACAAATCTATATAATTTGTTCTTTTGAAATAATAAATATATGTCAACGTCATTATTCTTAAGAAATAACTTTCATGATCATTTATGATATTACGATCAGCACATTAGTAGTTTGATCATATAGGACGAAATCTATATTGCTTGTCACTACGTAGATTGTTTTATCATAAATTCAAATGACTCACAGATGAGGTTTGTCTATATTAAAATGCAGAAGGCAAATCTGGATAGACTATATTAAAATGCAGAAAGCAAATACTGGATAGACTGATGAAATTTTTCAAGTTAATGAGAAGAATTTTACCTTTAAGCAATAACTGAAAAGTTTTGTAAGAATAGGAGTTAGTTCCAGTTTTTTATTTATTTGAGAGTCACCACTTATCAAGACCCGAAGGCCACTCGAGGATAAGGGTTAATGAATGTAAGGTGATAGTGTAGTAATCGTTAATGGTGTAAATTGGGTAGAATTTGGTTATTTATGGGGACGGCTCAACAAGAACTTGTTTTCATTGGATTTGAAGGCTACCAAGTTGTGTGCAACTGGAAAGCAGGTCAGCGGAAGTGTTCCACAGGCGGGCAGTTCTGATAAAAAAAGTATTGTTCATGGAATTATGCATTTAGATTTAGGCCCAGGTAGAGAGTGGGGAAAATCGTTTATAGTGTTTTTTTTTTTTTTTTTAAGCACTATAATTGGAATGTTATCAGAACCAGTTGCCTTGGTTGAATCGACGTTCTTGATAATTTTGGTAAAAACGTTCTTGATAATTTTGGTAAAAACGTTCAGAGTGTTTATGTTGCAATTTCTTGAATTGTATTAAACTCTCAATAAAAATAATTAACCAATCAGCTATTTCTTTTTGGAATCCAAAGCAATTTCTGATATGAAAAAACTAAGGTTGTCCTAATCAACCATCAAATATTAGCAGAGACAGAACAGTTGATGAGCAATGTCCAGTACAAGTTTTCAAGAAAACACCAAAAAGACTTGCAAAATCTACATCAATATCGATACACAACGTTTATCTATAAACAGTGTTTCATCATGAGCAATGTAAAAAAAAAAAATTTTTTTTTTAAATTGTGACAAATTAGTTTTGTTTATGTAGAGTAGCCCTTCAACATTGTGAACATTAAAAGTTGTAACAGACATGAATGCTAGCAGAAGGGTGAATATGATCAATTGTTTTCCTAGATACTCTAAAAAATAATAGCTCTGTCATTTTGGGGACGATAGAAGGCAAAAATGAATGTGTTGCCGTGAGTGCTACGTGGAAATTTATATAGAGCAAGTGAGAGTCTTCTTTGAACATGTCCCTACCATATAGAAAACCGTCCTTAATGTAGGCACAAATTCAATGTCCATGATAATTATGAGGCTCATATTTTATTAACCTTCTGTAGTTTTAATTTACTTACCTCCCAACGAAGGCAGAGTAAGACACAAGGTCGGAGACATTTATAGTTAATCATAAAGATTGGTGTGTTTTTAAAATATTACACCTACTGTCTGATGTCTCAGTTTTGTAAAAATCTAGAGTGGAAGGATACAATCAATTTCATCTATCATTCAATCAAAAATTCTTTAATTAATTTATTCCTTATAGCCAACTCAACATTTTATATATAATACTAGTATGCTGCTCGGCATTGCCCAATCATAAAATATGCTTAAATATGATATTTTAATTTATGAAAATTTTGTATTATTATCATGGAACCAATTCTTTACTGATTATTATATTACACCCAATATATAGTAATGATTTAAAAAATTTTTTTAAAAATATGACTTTGGTGCCCTCTGCTAGAATTGAAACCGAAACATTTAGCTCGCCAACATTACTTGTTACCATCTGAGCTATATCTACATGCATATAAAAATTTAAAGAATAATGTAAATGCATATTTACACATACGTAGAAGTACACAGTCGATTTATGCCTGCCAAATCCACATTATTTTTTTCAATTTTGACCACTTAACAGCTATTTTTACAGACTAAAAACCAAATTGAATTTGTTTCACAGGTCCAAATCCTCTATAAATCAAGCTTCAAGGTTGTAGATCAAAAATTAACAATGCAGTTTGGTAGAGACTGTTTCTCACACAGACAGACTAGGTCATTTATCTATAATTTAAATCTCACCTGTCTGTTTAAATGTATGTATGTATGTATGTATGTATGTATGTATGCCTAAAACTTTCGACAGAGGCGACGGATTTTCACGGGACTGGTATCATTTTGAAGCGCAATCCTTCGGACGACAAATATCGAAAAACTGGCTTAAAACATTAATTCCTTCACCCTCAACTGGGCACTTTTCTACAGGGAGGGGTCGTTTTTTTCGCCGATATTTTCGAAAGTCATCGCCTCTTTTCGATTGTCTAGCCTTAATTTAAACCTACGTCACTTCCGGTTTAGCGATGGGCACAACAGCAAACACGTCAGGTTTTTTTTTTTTCACATTCTTTTCCTACTTCGCGATATGAGTTCGAGCATGCCTGCCTACTACCAGTTTTTTTTTTTTTTGCTCAACATACACCTCCAAACACCTGGGCAATGCTGGGCACCCAGGCTAGTCTATTATAAAACTCAGATCGTCTTGCTTTGGCGTTGAAACCATCCATCTGCTTTTGATTTACAATGCGCATGCATAAATAAATCTGGTTCCTGTTTACGATGTTGGTTGGTTGGTTGTTTTTGTTTTACAGCATATCAACCCTTTTCGGGTTATTTAATGCCGAATCCAAAGATTTTGAAGAAAAATTTTTTAATAGAATATATTTGTTGTTTTCAAATCATTTTCTATTTAACCCATAGTTGGGACCCTAACAGGTACTACCACTGCGGGTCAGTGGACCTGGGAGCAATGGTAATTAAAGGGTGGCTCCACACTCCCCAAAGCCCACAAGCTGGGGCCTCACCACTGGATATAGTTTAAGGTCATATCCAGGACCCCCATTGAGGGACTTTTACCCTCTGCAGGAGGGCAGTCGGTGTATTCTAATGCCCCACCGACAGGGCCTGTTTACGATGTGCATGCATAAATAAATAAAACTAAAACTATAACTGCCTTTTGTTTTTGTATCGGCCTTTTTCAAATCGTTTTATTCCGTATTTCATTTTCCCCTTACATTTCAGTATTATATATTACTTTTTAAAGATTTCTAATCAAAATGATAGAAAACCGAAAATTAAAAAAAAAACTGCACGTTGTTTTTTTATTATTTTCATTGCAAGTTGAATCATTTTCAAACTAAAAAACAAAACAAATGTGTTTTCTAATATAAAAATGCATACTTTTGGTACAATTAATATACTCATTATTCCACAGCTAGCTATAACATATAATGACCCAACGGGTCACGGGTATTTTAGTATAGTATATAAATGAATGTTATAATTATCGTATGAAGTACATTTTTGCTCAAATATAATATCGTATTTACCAGTGTTGAAACAATTGATCGGAATCAGTATCAGAAAAATTTTAGGCTAATTTCCGATTCCCAAAACGATTCTTTTCATTTTATTGTTTTAATTTTCCATTGCTAGTAGTAATTATAAAATGAAAATATTTTTTCTAGTGAAACTAAAATCATAAGAACGAATTTTGGCCAAAATGACACCAGATAAAATGGCACAAGTAAAAGGACACGAGTAGATAATTAAAAAAAATTGCACAAGTAAAAAATATAGATGAAAATCTCACAATGAGGTTATCAAAATTTTTAAAATTTATTATGAGAAAAATATTTGAGGAAAAAATAGTTAGAAAGATCTGCTTGTGTAATGTACGCCTGCCCATGCCATTGTGACAATATATACATACATTTCATGAGTTTTTATACAAATCTAAAAATTAAAAAAAAGAAAACACACACACACACACACACACACACACACACACACACACACACACACACACACACACAAACAACGACTGTATAACTCAATATTAAAGATTTTAAAACAAATTGGGACCGGAAACAGTTATTGTATTGGAATCAGAAATTTAAAACAGAATCCATAATTTTATCAGAATCAGAAAAAATATTGGAATCACCCCCATCATTACTATTTACAAAAAGCTTTGGTAATAGATTAAATTAAACCAATGGGTTTAGTATTTGTCTTTACATAATTAAGCACAGTAAGTCATTCAATGACTTTGTATGTCAATTTTGTTTGTAGGGAAATAATCCACCAAGCTTAACATTTTGACTTACATCATTATAGTTATGATTTTAGTTTTTACAATAAACCTTAAATTAAGCATTAAGATAATCTATGTATAAGTTTTGTACATATTATTTATGGATTCCCCTCTTCTTTTTAAAGCCAGATGGTTTAATTATACAGCAAACGCTTTGGTAGATTTTTAAAAAGTCAGATAGTCAGCATAATGTTTGGGTGTTCAGTGTTTGAAGTGTTATACACTTAATGTTTAACCAGCCTTAAAAAGACCCACTTGAAAACCTGTGGTTAGATTTTAAGGTTTTATGTACTAGATTGAAAAAAGTTTTTTCAGGCTTTCAGAGAGAGTAAAAAATCCAAAATGGCTGATCATGGATTGGTGTTTTATTTCCTTAAAAATAGTTTAATTAAAAAAAAAGAAAATGATCACACCGTTAACTGGAACTCCAGTTTCCCCAAGGACTTAAAGTTAATGAGAGGATAAGCCCCCTTTTTAACGCTCTTTTAAGCCTAAAATTTATGAGCATATCTTTGAAAAAAGAAAAAAAAAGTGGTCTCAGATCTAAAGTTGGTTTGAGGAGAATTTACTCACTACCTCTCAAGTACTCTCATTTCACTCAGACACACTGAATCACAAATTTAATAATACACATAATTCGGTATGTATCAGTCCATCTTTGTTTCAATAATTACTTTCTGCTATTTATGGAACACCATAACTGACAAAATACTTTAGCTACAACTGCAAAAAAACAAAAAAAAACAAAACAAAACAAAAAATACCATTATTACAATGATTATAACATATTCAAATAGCACACACACATTACTTAGAAATTCTGCTAATTTGATTTTTAAATGACTTTGTGGTTGCATGGCTCACTTTTCAATATATATCTTCATAACACTGTTGGTCTACTGTATTAACACAATATGTATCATTGAATTTAACATGAAAATTCTACATAAAATATATCAGGTTGATAGGAAAGTTCTTATGGTTTTTAACTTTTAAATTCAGACGAACATATCTCAGATCAAACAAAAATTTATTAATCAAAATAAGCATCATCAGAATCAACACATTTTTGCCAACACAAAACAAGTGTATCTATGCCATTAATATAAAAGTCTTGCGTTCTGGTGGCGATGAAAACACTGAAGGTGTTTTTCATATCGCTTAGGGTTTTTCAGTATTTCTCATGCTGAAAGTTGTCAAAATGCTTGAAAAAGTAGTAGCCGGTAGGTAAAAGATCTGGAGAGTATCGTGGATGAAGCAGAGTTTTTTAGCCCAATTCATTCAACTTCTGCAGGGTCGGTATAGCAACGTGCGGTTGATCACTGTAGTGGAGGGGAATTGTGCCTTTTCTGTTGACTAATGCTGGGTATTGTTGTCAAAGTTTCTGATACATTTTATCCATTTGTTGACAGTACTTCACCGCTGTAATAGTTTCGCCTGTATTCAAAAAACTAATGGATGAGACCAGTTGCAGACCACCAAACAGTCAGCATCACCTTCTTTTGGAGCAACTTTTCAGTTGATGTAACATCTGGCCTTCTTCGGCTGTATATGGTTGAACTCAGGAATCTACACAACATTTTGAATGGAACTCTTTACTTAATCCACGGAATAGCATGCTCTCGTTCTGTCAGCCATAACTGAGCAGAGCAGAAGTTATTTTTAATTCGTAATTTGCAATTGTATTTTAAGTATTACTTCACACTGAGGATTGAACCATAAATCTCCAGGAGAGTGTAATTTACAAATGAATTTTACAAACTACTTCATGCATGTGGCGTAGTGGATAAAGTACTTGGTAATATTCAAATGTAAGTTAAATAATATTACTCCAGTTGTTTGTGATTTCTTCACTGTGTAATCACATTTTAATAAAACTTCACATTATGCAAGTACCATTGTTATTCATCCATTAAATTATTTGGTAATTATGTAGTACTAGCGAGGGTATCTGGCATTGCCCGGGTGTGTTGAGTAAGGAAGCCCGAAAAAAAAAAAGTAGTAGAATAAAAAAACAGTAGGCAGTTTGGGTGGAGAGAGGTGGTAAAAAAAGTGGTAGTAAGCAGGCAGGCTGGAACCTGTAATGTGAAGGGGGAAAAAAAAAAAACGTAACGCCTTTGCTGATGCGTCTTTGGCGCAATCAGAAGTTATGAACATTGACATTAAGGCTAGTCAATCGAAAGGAGACGATACTTGCGAAAATGTCGGCGAAAAAAGAGACCCCTCCTTGTAGAAAACTGACCAGTAGAGGGTGAACGAATTAATGTTTTGGACCAATTTTTTTATATTTGTTGTCCAAACGATCGAGGTTTAAAACGATACTGATTTTCTCATGTTCCGACACGTCTGTTGGAAGTTTTAGCAAGACATACAAAGATACATACACATAAACAGACTTTGAGATTTATATTATAGACTAGCGAGGGGTAACAGGCGTTGCCTGGGTGTTTGGAGGTGTGTGTGGTTTTGAGTAAATGAAAACTCCGGAGGGGGGGGGGGTTAAAATTAAAAAAAAAAAAATGTTTTGGTAGGTAAGTATGAGGATTGAACCCGAACCGTTGAGGCAAAGTTGTAAATTAAAGTTTGAAAAAAAAAAAAAAGTGTGACGGTTTTAACCATTGGGCCATCGCAAGATGCTAACGCAAACACGTTTGAATTTATTTAATTACTTGGATTTGGCAGGTGCACGTTTTAATGAGTTAATGAGGTCAAGTTTGACTGCGGGATAGTATTTCATTTACTGCAGGAACGCTTCTTTTATTTTTATTTTCTCCAAGATGTTATAGGAAAAAGACTAATCCACATGCGTCGAGCGACAAATGTTGAATATTTATCTTCCCGAAGTCGAGCAAATTAAATAGACAGGCGAGCTCCGTTGTTAACTCTGAGATATTACGATTTATATGTGACTAGCGTGAGTACCCGGCCTTGCCCGGGTGTTTGTAGGTGTGCGTGGTGTTAAATAAAAAAGAAACCGGGGGGGGGGGAGAAAGAGGATCGAACCGGAAGCCCTGGGGCGAAGTTTGAAAATAAAATCGGCTAGCCAGAATGAGTTAGTGAAAGATTTTTGAATTTATTTAAAAAGGAAATTGACAGGTACGCGGCTGAAAGCCGTCGAGCATTACGCCTACGACAACGACGTAGGTTTGTTTGTTATAAGCAAAGAAAAAAAGAAAACAACGTTAACATTTAAGCGGGAAAAAACACACAAAAAAAAACTAACGTAAGGCAAACGAACGATGAAAACAGAAAAACGAACACGTGAAAAATGGCTTCAATAAGCCTGTTTCGATATTAAAATTTAAAAAATCGGTGGGTACCCGGGTGTTTTTGGGTGTCGCTAATAATAAGTGAAGTAAAAAAAAAAAAAAAAAAAAAAGCAGAAAAACGAAACATTGGTTAAATATTTAAATTTAAAAACTCGAAAAAAAAACCCATCTCACACCACGATTCGAACCCAAAACATTCAGATAATGAACCAAGGCCTTAAGCAACTGAGCTAATGCGACGTACATGAAATTTGTTCCTTTTTTTCAACTATTTAAAGTAAATCAGGTCACGACGTCATCTGACGCATGTGTAGAATCGGTCATTGTCACGAGAGGACCGTTTTTGTTGACCCCCCCCTGTCGAAAATTGTCGATTTTGGGGTGAAAAAGTTAACGTTTTTGGCCAATTTTTCGAGATTTTTCGAGCAAAGGATGGAGCTTTGATGTGATACCAAGTTTGTGAATTTTTGTCGCATCTGTCGAAAGTTTTTAGCAGACATCCAAACATACACACAAACATACATACATTTTCGCTTTTATATATATAGACTAGCCTGGGTGCCCAGCATTGCCTGGGTGTTTGGAGGCGTACGTTGAGCAAAAAAAAAAGTTTTAGTAGGCAGGCAGGCTTGAACCCATGACGCGAAGGAAGAAAAAAAAATGATGGTGTGTGTAAGGGTATTGGTTGAGCAAAAAAAAAAAAGAATAGGAGTGGTAATCAAGCTCAAACCCGTAACGCACCAGAGGAAAAAGAGGTGAAAAAAAAAAAAAAAAAAACTGCCTTACCGATGCACGTACTATGGTTGTGACATCACAGGCGATCGAAATAAAGCCTTTTAAGCGATGTCATGAACACAAGGGTTGAATGACTTGCAAAAAATGTCAGCGAAAATATCGACCCTTCCTGTACAGTTGAGGGTGAAGAAATTAATGTTTTTGGCCAATTTTTCCATATTTGTTGTCCGAAATGTCAAGCTTAATCTCATGAAAATAAGTTGTCTCTGTTGAAAGTTTTAGCCAGACATACATAGATACATATATACATACATTTAAACAGACGTTTGAAATTTATATTATACATGGTTAAAAAAGCATAAATCAGAGAAAATAAAACAAAGCACACATCAAATAACGGTTACCAAACGCAATAAAATTTACTTATCTATCAGCCTGCATAGTTGTAAACTTCTGTAAGTGTTTTAAAGTTTTTATTATTTTAATATAAAATTTCGTCCTACTCTCCCTTTAGCAGAAAGTAAAATATCCGAAATGGCTGACTATGTATTAGTGTTGGTATAACTTAAAAGATAGTTTTAAAAGCCTTATTATTAGCATAGTCTGACCCCCACCCCCAACTACAGCAGTGGCCCCCCACATTTTCTTTGCCTTTGAACACTTACATCATGCATCAGAATGATATTCCTCATCTTTAAAAAGTATCTGACTTCAAATGTGCATTCATACTAATAATAACCAATACTAACATAACATTATATCTTATAATTTTATAATAACCAATACTAACATAATATTATATCTTATAATTTTTTGCAAGTCATTCAACCCTTGCGTTCATGACATCGCCTAGTATATATAATCGTTTTTTTTTGTTTTTTTTTCTCCACGTTAAAAAACGACCCTGGTGTCTAATTCTTTACCGTGGGGAGGCATTGTAAATAGGAACATAACATTATATCTCATAGAATCTCTTGATGGAAGTTTCCTTTCTAGGGCAATTGCTCTTGAAATATCACAGGCCTTTGATAGGGTATGGCATAAAGGTATACTTCATAAGATATTCAGCTACGGTATAGATGGAAATGTTTTCTCAATTATTAAATCATTTCTGTTAAAGAGGTTCATAAAAGTAGTAATTGATGGACAGAAATCAAAAGCTCACAGTATTAATGCTGGAGTCCCTCAGGAGTCCATCCTGGGCCCAACTCTCTTCCTAATTTACATCAATGATCTTCCAAATAACATCCTTAGATCATTTGTTGACATTTATGCTGAGGACACTACCATCTATGGCAACACATCAAAGGTCATAAATGACCAATTTCTCTCTGACTCTCTCTTCTTCAATCTTGAGCATGTAGTACAATGGGGAAAGCAGTGGCTGGTTACTTTTAATGCATCTAAAACCAAGCTCCTATCTTCACCATCATCACTGCACTGATCACCATCTGGCATCAATTGAAATGAATGGGGAGGCTCCATGTTTTGACAAGCTTCTGGGTTTGACCTTTACTCCTGATCTTAAATGGAACACATACATTAAATCTGTTGCCAAGGTCGCTGGAAAAATGGTGGGATCATTCTACCGTTCCAGTAGATATCTCACTCCTGATGCAATTCTCTACATATATAAAAAGCCAGGTACGTCCAATGATGGAGTACTGTTGCCATGTCTGAGCAGGAGCTGCTAGAAGCAGCTTATCCTGCCTTGATAGAGTTCAAAACAGACTTTGTAGCTTAGTGGAGGATGCTCTTTTCTCTTCCCTGCAACCTTTTTCCCACTGAAGAAACATTGCGAGCCTGTCTCTACTTTATCTGGTTATCAGGTTGACGATCCTTTTTTGAATCCTGTCTAGGAGCGAGAGACTAGTAATAGATGCACCAGCCAAAATATGGCAACAATACTCCATACATGGGTGGATTGTGGCCTTGTAGAGGTACAAAATACTCTCAGGCATAACTAACCCTCTAGAACGGTAGAGAGAGTCCACCGACTTTGCAGCAGCCTTGGCAATGTCCTCAGTGTATCGGTTCCAATTTATGTTCCCTATGAACGTTAAGCCGAGGAGTTTAGCTTCGATATTTTCGATTCCCGATTCCAATTAATCGTCCATACACTAGTGTCAACTCTTTGCATTAGACAAGATGGAGAGTAGATATGAGACGTTGCTTAGTGTTTTTCATCAAAGATTTTTTGAACCGACAGCATCCTTAATATCAAAACCGGATGAAGAAGAAATATTTTAGATGTTCACACATGTGTAATATCTTTTTATGTCTCGATTTTCAAATCATAATCACATCCATGACTGAGCAGTGCATTAAAACAACACAACACATTTAAAAACTATTATCACACGTCTTAGAGCGGAACTATTTGCAATCACAGCTGGCACTACCTATTCCCTTGTTGTACCGCAAAGGAGGCTTTCAGTAGCACGCGGTTCGAAATTTCTTTCAGAAAATTGTTTATATAACTTATTTATTTATTTTTTTAACAATAACATTCAACAAATAAATATTATTAAACATGTGTGCCATTCCAACATGGAATTAAATTCAATCTACTTTTCGGAAATTGTTATGATATTAAATTACCCCCCCCCCAACGACTTCGTAATCTAATTGGATGAGACATGATCTCTTCTGTTCCCTACAGACATTTTCTCACAGAAGAGATCGTTGCTAGTCTTTTTTCTACTTAATCAATATTTCGATTGAAGATGTTCGACTGATTTCCAATCTCTGGTTCTTTTCTGTAAAACATTTACAGCAAGAACCCATCTTGTTATTACTATTGGGAAAAAAAAAAGATGTTTCTTTCTATCTTTGTGTAGCTTAAACCAAACAAAATTTCCATGAACAGAGTTTCTTTCCAAGAACTTTTCAGAATCGCCAACTTAATAGTTCCCACACTGTCAGCTAAACTTCAACCTCTGTCCCATCACCGAAATATGGCATCCCTGTGCCTGTTTTACAAGTACTTTAATGGATAATGTTCGGACGAACTCAAAACACTGATGTCCCCTCGATGTAAACGCCCCTGACAAACTTGACAAGCAGCAAAATCCCACCCCACACTGTAAATATCTCTAGATGCTGGAAAGCCTTCTACTCAAATAGCTTTTCCCCTCAAACTGCTTGATTTTAGAATTCCCTCCCGAGTCCCTGCTTTCCTAACTGTACTGAAATGGAGAAGTTCAAATGTAATGTTAACAGACATCTCGCTGCCCAACTCCCTACATAGTGTTCTTGCAAATTTCGTCCTTTATGACTTAGTGGCACTGTGTCTTGTTTGTGGTGAAAAACATAAAAAAAACAAAAATCTTAGAAATAGAATAGTATGAGATTGTTATCACGACGTTTTGCCCAATTATTTCTCTGGCCTTCGTCAGGTTAACTGCAACGGGATAGAAATGCTGAATCCTCCAACTACATCCACAGCAATTGCTGCCTTCAAGAGCTGTTGTCTTCTCACCAGTTTGGTCAACTGATCCTTTGGATGGGATCGAAACCGCTCCCTCTAGCTCCACGCTCACCTGGAATCATAGATATTCTGCATCTCTATCCACTGCACCACGGGCCCCAAAGGGCAATCAAGTTCGAATTTTTTGATCTTATAAATCCAACTCTTCTTCCAATTGTCGGGTCTGTACTAATTGTTATATTATTGAATTAGTTTGGAATTATTTTGGATCATAGTCCAAATAATTAAATAAAGAATTCTACAATTTACTCATCTCCAAAATAATTTCAAATTAATGTAAAATCATGAGACTGCTTCACTTTTTTTTTTTTCAATAATAACATTCAACGAATATTATTGAGCATTTGTGTCAATCTGACTAAATAAAACTTTCACTCTTTGGAAATTATTATAATGTGAAATAAAAAAAAAAAAAAAAAAAACGTCTTTGTCATCTTATGGAGGAATGATCTTTTCTGCTCACTACAGTCTTTTTTCTCACACAAGAGATGTTGTTAGTCTTTCTCTACTCTATCATTATTTCAATCGAAGATGCTCGACTGAGCTCCAATCTCTCGTTCTATTCTGTATAACATTTACAGCAAATACTCGTCTTATTACAACTATTGAAAAAAAAGAGTTCCTTTCCAATTTTGTGTAGCTTAAATCAAACGAAATATACATGAACAAAGTTGTTCTAAGAACTTTCCATGCTTGAAACAGAACATCATGGGATTGCTTCACTTCAGACTACAACATGGTAATCTTCAAGTTCAATGCAAACAACTATTTGCTGAGTGGTCATCTTATTTAATCAAATTTACATACACAAACATAATACCTAACTTTATGTAACGTAAACTCCAAAACTAATTAGCTGATCATTATGAATTTTGGAACAGAGCTGTGAGGCACAAGGGTGGGTAATGTTAGCTATATTTAGTTTAATTTAGTTTTATTCAAAGAAAAACTCGAAGGTCTTCATGAAAATTCAGATGTTTACAATTTTGATAAAAAAAATTAATCATATGCATTAAACATTAATTAATAAATATTAAAATATGGATTCTCCAAATTTCAATATTTTAAAAGTTTGTTTGGGATGGGGGGGGGGGTGCATAATGTGGATGCTACCTCCCATTTGAAAATTTGGTACTAGTGCGAATCGGATTTCTGTAAATGTCAACTCGGGTTTGCCTGACACCTGATATAACATTGCAAGAATATGCTGAGAATCGCCAAACAAATCTTAAAAACGCTAGAAAACATAAAATAGCAACATTCATCAGATATGAATTACAATAATAAAAAAAAAAAATGGAAGAACAATAAAATAAGATATAAGCACCTACTCTAAATTTTATGAATAATTATTTTATTTTTTGTTTTTTGTTTTAAATAAGGAGAATTTTTTTTTCTCGCATGATTAAAAAACTAAAGTTTAGAATTAGTTCTTCCAATCGGTAATGGTATGTTCTGAGCACACCTTGCATTCTCTTCAGATTTTTTTTTTTTTATGTGGTCATGTCTTGCATCTCATTTAAGATGCTATCAGTTTGTTCTGTTGACAGTACTCTTCGACTTTACTATCTTGTCCATCGTAGATTAATTGCCGTGTGCTAGTCCATGATTTAAAATTAGTTACTAAAAATGTTGTCCCCCCCCTCCCAATTTATCAAAAGTCGTCTGCTAATTATGCAGCTTTTTATTGGGTAATCTCATTTATTGCCATTTTCTGATAAGCTGATCAATTTGAATAGTGCTCTGCATATTCTAGCAGTGTGCGTAAGTTTCTGGTTCAGCCCTAATGGACAGTTATGAAAATTCGGTTCACAAGATGCATGAGTACCGGAAATTTAAATATTTCTGATTTGTATGAATTGAATCTATAATTATTAGTAGAGCTATGACAAGAGAATATTCTTTTCATTGTTTTGACTCTCGAGTATATATCCGACACAGTTAATCAACCGAGAAACATATGACTCCATATAAAAGCATATAAGATATCAACAAATACACAAATGAAAATGAAAATGCTATTGTCATAGCCTTAATTATAAGGCAGCAATTAAACAAGATTACTTGAATTTCAATTTCTTAAGACTTCTTTAGCTTAAGCCCTAAATCTTAGAAATTTTTCATCATTATTATATTCAGTGCAATGTCTGTTTTAAATGCTGGCACATACTAACCCAAATTTCATTTTTTATTCACTGTAATCAAATGAACATTCTGTTCTTCATTTATTGACCTATACTATCAAAATTTTAAAATCCTCAGAGATCAAGAAATCCAGGCTCGTCTTTAAGACTCATATAACAAATCAATTGTATCATTATCATTTCTAACCATGAAATACATATTCTCAACCATTGCTATATATTATGACACTTGCATATACTTATATATTTGCAACCATTGCTATATATTATGACACTTGCATATACTTATATATTTTAAACCATTGCTATATATTATGACACTTGCATATACTTATATATTTTCAACCATTGCTATATATTATGACACTTGCATATACTTATATATTTTAAACCATTGCTGTATATTATGACACTTGCATATACTTATATATTTTCAAGCATTGCTATATATTATGACACTTGCATATACTTATATATTTTCAAGCATTGCTATATATTATGACACTTGCATATACTTATATATTTTCAACCATTGCTATATATTATGACACTTGCATATACTTATATATTTTCAAGCATTGCTATATATTATGACACTTGCATATACTTATATATTTTAAACCATTGCTATATATTATGACACTTGCATATACTTATATATTTTCAAACATTGCTATATATTATGACACTTGCATATACTTATATATTTTCAACCATTGCTATATATTATGACACTTGCATATACTTATATATTTTCAAGCATTGCTATATATTATGACACTTGCATATACTTATATATTTGCAACCATTGCTATATATTATGACACTTGCATATACTTATATATTTGCAACCATTGCTATATATTATGAAACTTGCATATACTTATATATTTTAAACCATTGCTATATATTATGACACTTGCATATACCTATATATTTTCAACCATTGCTATATATTATGACACTTGCATATACTTATATATTTTCAACCATTGCTATATATTATGACACTTGCATATACTTATATATTTTCAAGCATTGCTATATATTATGACACTTGCATATACTTATATATTTTCAAGCGTTGCTATATATTATGACACTTGCATATACTTATATATTTTCAAGCATTGCTATATATTATGACACTTGCATATACTTATATATTTTAAACCATTGCTATATATTATGACACTTGCATATACTTAAATATTTTCAACCATTGCTATATATTATGACACTTGCATATACTTATATATTTTCAAGCATTGCTATATATTATGACACTTGCATATACTTATATATTTTCAAGCATTGCTATATATTATGACACTTGCATATACTTATATATTTTCAAGCATTGCTATATATTATGAAACTTGCATATACTTATATATTTTAAACCATTGCTATATATTATGACACTTGCATATACTTATATATTTTTAACCATTGCTATATATTATGACACTTGCATATACTTATATATTTTCAAACATTGCTATATATTATGACACTTGCATATACTTATATATTTTCAACCATTGCTATATATTATGACACTTGCATATACTTATATATTTTCAACCATTGCTATATATTATGACACTTGCATATACTTATATATTTTAAACCATTGCTATATATTATGACACTTGCATATACTTATATATTTGCAACCATTGCTATATATTATGAAACTTGCATATACTTATATATTTTAAACCATTGCTATATATTATGACACTTGCATATACTTATATATTTTCAACCATTGCTATATATTATGACACTTGCATATACTTATATATTTTCAACCATTGCTATATATTATGACACTTGCATATACCTATATATTTTCAACCATTGCTATATATTATGACACTTGCATATACTTATATATTTTCAACCATTGCTATATATTATGACACTTGCATATACTTATATATTTTCAAGCATTGCTATATATTATGACACTTGCATATACTTATATATTTTCAACCATTGCTATATATTATGACACTTGCATATACTTATATATTTTCAAGCATTGCTATATATTATGAAACTTGCATATACTTATATATTTTCAAGCATTGCTATATATTATGACACTTGCATATACTTATATATTTTCAACACTTGCTATATATTATGACACTTGCATATACTTATATATTTTCAAGCATTGCTATATATTATGACACTTGCATATACTTATATATTTTAAACCATTGCTATATATTATGACACTTGCATATACTTATATATTTTCAACCATTGCTATATATTATGACACTTGCATATACTTATATATTTTAAACCATTGCTATATATTATGACACTTGCATATACTTATATATTTTAAACCATTGCTATATATTATGACACTTGCATATACTTATATATTTTCAAGCATTGCTATATATTATGACACTTGCATATACTTATATATTTTCAAGCATTGCTATATATTATGAAACTTGCATATACTTATATATTTTAAACCATTGCTATATATTATGACACTTGCATATACTTATATATTTTTAACCATTGCTATATATTATGACACTTGCATATACTTATATATTTTCAAACATTGCTATATATTATGACACTTGCATATACTTATATATTTTCAACCATTGCTATATATTATGACACTTGCATATACTTATATATTTTCAAGCATTGCTATATATTATGACACTTGCATATACTTATATATTTTCAACCATTGCTATATATTATGACACTTGCATATACTTATATATTTTCAAGCATTGCTATATATTATGAAACTTGCATATACTTATATATTTTCAAGCATTGCTATATATTATGACACTTGCATATACTTATATATTTTCAACACTTGCTATATATTATGACACTTGCATATACTTATATATTTTCAAGCATTGCTATATATTATGACACTTGCATATACTTATATATTTTAAACCATTGCTATATATTATGACACTTGCATATACTTATATATTTTCAACCATTGCTATATATTATGACACTTGCATATACTTATATATTTTAAACCATTGCTATATATTATGACACTTGCATATACTTATATATTTTAAACCATTGCTATATATTATGACACTTGCATATACTTATATATTTTCAAGCATTGCTATATATTATGACACTTGCATATACTTATATATTTTCAAGCATTGCTATATATTATGAAACTTGCATATACTTATATATTTTAAACCATTGCTATATATTATGACACTTGCATATACTTATATATTTTTAACCATTGCTATATATTATGACACTTGCATATACTTATATATTTTCAAACATTGCTATATATTATGACACTTGCATATACTTATATATTTTCAACCATTGCTATATATTATGACACTTGCATATACTTATATATTTTAAACCATTGCTATATATTATGACACTTGCATATACTTATATATTTGCAACCATTGCTATATATTATGAAACTTGCATATACTTATATATTTTAAACCATAGCTATATATTATGACACTTGCATATACTTATATATTTTCAACCATTGCTATATATTATGACACTTGCATATACTTATATATTTTCAAGCATTGCTATATATTATGACACTTGCATATACTTATATATTTTCAAGCATTGCTATATATTATGACACTTGCATATACTTATATATTTTCAACACTTGCTATATATTATGACACTTGCATATACTTATATATTTTCAAGCATTGCTATATATTATGACACTTGCATATACTTATATATTTTAAACCATTGCTATATATTATGACACTTGCATATACTTATATATTTTCAACCATTGCTATATATTATGACACTTGCATATACTTATATATTTTAAACCATTGCTATATATTATGACACTTGCATATACTTATATATTTTAAACCATTGCTATATATTATGACACTTGCATATACTTATATATTTTCAAGCATTGCTATATATTATGACACTTGCATATACTTATATATTTTCAAGCATTGCTATATATTATGAAACTTGCATATACTTATATATTTTAAACCATTGCTATATATTATGACACTTGCATATACTTATATATTTTTAACCATTGCTATATATTATGACACTTGCATATACTTATATATTTTCAAACATTGCTATATATTATGACACTTGCATATACTTATATATTTTCAACCATTGCTATATATTATGACACTTGCATATACTTATATATTTTAAACCATTGCTATATATTATGACACTTGCATATACTTATATATTTGCAACCATTGCTATATATTATGAAACTTGCATATACTTATATATTTTAAACCATTGCTATATATTATGACACTTGCATATACTTATATATTTTCAACCATTGCTATATATTATGACACTTGCATATACTTATATATTTTCAAGCATTGCTATATATTATGACACTTGCATATACTTATATATTTTCAACACTTGCTATATATTATGACACTTGCATATATATAAGCAATGGTTGAATATATGTATAGCAATGGTTGAAAATATATATTTTCAACCATTGCTATATTTAAAAAATTTTTTTTTTTAATTACATTTTCACCCCAAACAAGGCACATTGCCACTTTGGTGTAGGGGGCTACTATCAGGGGCAACAACTACTGGGGTAATATGTAGGGATTTGGGCAGCAAGATGTCGGTTCACGTTACACTTGAACTTCTGAACGTCAGTACTGTTGGGGAAGCAGGGACCTGAAATGGAATTCCAGAGTCTAGCGGTTCTGGGGAAGAAACTATTGGAGTAAAAAGATCTTTTACATCTAGGGATCTCTACAGTGTGGGGGTGGGATTTAGCAGCCTGTCGGGTTTGTCGAGGGTGCTCACGTCCTGGGGGCACGAGTGATTGCAGTTCGTCAGAGCATTCGCCACTAAAATACTTGTAGAAAAGGCAGAGGGATGCAACATTTCGTCGATGGGACAGAGGCTGAAGCTTAGATGCCAGTTCAGGACCTATCAGGTTTGCGACTCTCTTTTGAACCTTGTCAAGGAGCGAGAGACTAGTAGCAGATGCACCAGCCCAGATGTGGCAGCAATACTCCATACATGGGCGAATGGTGGCCTTATAGAGGTACAGGATACTTTCGGGTGTTAGTAGTTTTCTAGCACGGTAGAGAGAGCCCACCTTTCTTGCAGCGGACCTGGCAATGCCTTCAATATAATTGTTCCAACTTATGTTTCCTGTGAACGTTAGGCCAAGGAGTTTGAAAGATGTACTCTCAGATAAAGAGTTGTTGCTCATTGCTATAGGTGGTAGAGAGGGTTTCTTGTAATTATTGAATGAAACTAGTTTAGTCTTGGCAGCATTGAACGCAACCAACCACTTTTGTCCCCATTCCACCAAAGATTGGAGGTCTTCCTCTAGTGTTTCTGCCATTTCTTTAGAAATGTGTTCATTCGTCTTCCTGTCGTGCCTGCCATAGAGTGTAATGTCATCAGCATATATACCCATCTCAGAGGCAATTTTGTCGGGGAGGTCATTTATGAATATCAGGAACAATAGAGGTCCAAGGATAGAACCCTGGGGCACCCCCGCATTTATATCATATTGTTTAGATGTACGACCGTCGAGGACAACCTGGATTTTTCTCTTATCTAAGAAGGATTTAATTATGTTAAGTATTCTACCAGTGATACCGTATGATCTGATTTTCCTGAGGAGACCCTCATGCCATACCCTGTCAAAAGCCTTAGATATATCTAGAGCTACCGCTCTGCCCTCCCCCGCTTTGTCCAGTGAATGGTATATACGTTCAGAGATCACAGTTAGGATGTCTGCTGTGGAACGGGCTTGTCTAAATCCATATTGTTTGTCAGTCAGAAGTTTAGCATCTGTAAGATGATGGACTAGAGCATGGTTAATTATGGTCTCAAATATTTTGGCAAAAAGTGGGAGGAGGCTAATGGGGCGATAATTTGATGGGTCAGTCCGTTCGCCAGAATTCTTGAATACTGGTACAACAGAAGCAGTTTTCCAACAGCCCGGAAAGCAAGCTTCATTAAGCCATTTGTTGTAGAGTTTGGAGAGAACTGGAGCTACTTCGGCTGAGCATTTTTTAATAGCACAGCTGGGATAAGATCGGGTCCACATGCTTTTGAAGTGTCAAGGTTTTTTATGATAGCATGCACCTGAGCAGGGGTGGCTTTCAGATCGTCTAGCGTGGCGTCTGTCCGCATAGGAAAGTCAGGTAGGGGGTGGTTGGAAGGGTCCAGTGTGGAGTTTGAGGCAAACCGACTGGCAAGCATGTTAGCCTTGTCGGTTGCTGAGGAGACAACCTTGTGATTGTTGGTTAGTGGGGGAATTGTTGATTATTACACTTGCATATACTTATATATTTTTAACCATTGTTATATATTATGACACTTGCATATACTTATATATTTTCAACCATTGTTATATATTATGACACTTGCATATACTTATATATTTTCAACCATTGCTATATATTATTACACTTGCATATACTTATATATTTTCAACCATTGTTATATATTATGACACTTGCATATACTTATATATTTTCAACCATTGCTATATATTATGACACTTGCATATGCATACCTGATAGCCTCTTCTTTTGATTAACAGTGGTAACAGTTTGCTGGTTTGTAATGGCAGAAGTTCCATGAATCTACTCCATCCGGAAGCAAAATCATTTAATAGACTTTAATAAAAATTGGTTTTTGTTTTATGGCATATCCACACTTTTCCACTATTTTATGGCGAATCCATTTTTTATTTTTTTCTCAACTTAGGTATTTTTTACTCATTTGTTAAATTTAGTTTTTTTTTTTGTATTCATTAGATAAAGTAGAATTCTTTAAAGACAGGTTTAAGTTAGATGGCAGTTATAGTTTCTTGTATAGGTCTACTTTTTTTCGGAAATCTTAATATTGCATTAGGATTTATTTTTTGCAAATAGTTATTTTATGTTGTTGACATTGTACAAATTTTGACAGATACGTGCAAGATCGCCACAATCTAGAAGAAAATGCTTTACTGTAAAGCCCGACATGCATTCTGGAGGATATTCATTTGTGAGAAGGAAGGAGTGGTTTATGCGTGTGTGTCCTACGCTAATACGGGATAAAACTTTTTCCTCCCTGCACGACTCGTTGGATTCTGGTAGCCATTCTTTTAGTATATGTTTAATTTTAAAGAGTTTGTTATTTTGAAAGGTGTTCCAATCGTCTTGCTATATGTTCAACATGAATTTATTGATTAGTGGTTCGATCAAAATTGAAATAAATATTTTAAACATAAGGTTTAGTATCTTGATTTTTATCTTCATAAGGGCACATAAAAGTGGTATCAAACCGAGCAGTGTAATCTTTATAGAAGTGATGCAAAACTGTTTGATTCATTTTATTATTAAACTTGCAGAATTCTTGTCAGGAGACGAATATTCTACTTGTGTAACTAAAAGGCTTTGGTTTACTCGGGGAGGTTAACCTCTGTCACGAAACGTCCTGGAAACGGAATCAGATAGTACTACACAACAGAGCAAGTCACTTTTTTTTTTATTATTATTTATTTCACTTGATAATTTTTTAAGAGATCAAGGGAGCTAACTTCTCCCGGAGCTAACACTTTATTTCATTATGATTGTGATTTATATCCGAGGGCTTTTTTTTTTTTAGAATAGATGTTGTTCCCTTTATGGCTGCAATCTGTATTTCATTACAGCTTGGTCTTCCAGGGATTGTTTCCAGGTACTCCTTAAGATTTTTTTCACCAAGCCAGTTGTACCTATCACAACGGGTATAATGTCTATCTCTCTTTGAGACCATGTCATCTTTAAATCATTTTTGAGGTTCTAGTGTCACCTTGTATTACATAAATGTCTTGGAAGTGGCAACAAATTTACGTTTGCTGGTAGGGAGTTACTTGATTGGCGATTTTAGGTTCTGTCAGTGTTAAAAAACAGTATTCTTTTGAAAATCAAAGAGTGAAGGCATACACGTTGCATCCCTCTGCCTGTTCTACAAATACTTTAATGGTGAATGCTCTGACGAACTACAAGCACTTGTACCTCCTCAACGTGACTAAACCCGACAAGCAACTAAGTCTCACCCCTTTACAGTAGAGATGCCTAGGTGTAAGAAAGCCTTTTACTCCAATAGTTTCTTCCCCAGAACTGCAAGTCTTTGGAACTCCCTTCCGAGATTCTACTTTCCCAATTGTACTGATATGCAGAAGTTCAAGTGTAATGTGAACAAACATCTTGCTACTCAACTCCCTTCATAATACCCCTGCAAATTATGTCCTCGATAGTAGCCTCCTACTTCAAAGTGGCACTGTGCCTTGTTTGGGGTGAAAATTGATTTAAAAAAAAACAAAACAAAACAAAAAAAACATGGAATTTGGGTGTGGCTTTTTTTCTCCTGGTGATTCTCTGCTTTTCGAGGACGACTTCCTGAAGTTGAAGTTCCTCTGGCTGAAATCGCTGCTGGCACCGTTTCAACGTTTAAGGCAGATCAAACAACGCAACACAAGTGGTATACAGAGAAAATCTTAACTTCATTTTTACAAAAGTATGGTACAATATCTTGCAATTTTAAACAATCAACAACAATTAACTTTGGAATTAACAACTTAGCTATTTCTAACTAGTGCTGGGGAAGGGAGGGGGGGTGCCCCCTCCCCTTTTTACAGAGAGGCAAAATATATGTGCTCACCTCATGGTTGCCAACTGAGAAAGAGAAAGGGAATTGTCAAAATTGCATTATGGTCCCTTTTTTCTGTATCACACCGCATGACCAAATCACCTCCCAGCTATGGCAGAAGAGGGACATAACAGAAAAATACAGGGCACTACGAAATAGTGCCACACTTGTTCTTTATAAGTAAAAGTAAAACGCTACCATAATCGACTCAAAGGTTTCCTTTTTATTACCTACTACATAGAGATGTAGGGGAGGGAAGCACATCTTTTCTAGGATTTCTCTACTTACCTTTGATTTTCACCTTATAATTGTGATTACTGTGCAGGGGGCATCAAGTACTATTTTTTAAATCTTTGTTATGACTTAACCAATGATCGAATACAAATCTCCTAGCCCATTAGTGAGCACTGTTACCATTATGCGATTTAGATGTTTCGGAAACAACTTGAATTTTATAAGTCGAAAACGTCATTAAATTTTCTTCATTTTAGTCATTATGTGGCAACTGAATCTCAAAGATTGAGATTGTCGGACTGACTTCCTCATCTATAACAACCAAGATGAGGAAGTCAGTCCGACAATCTCAATCAATGAAAACACCTCATCTCAAAAATACAGACAATTACTGAATCTCAAAGCTTATGCAAAAAGGCAAATAGCTCAACGCTTTCTTTGTCACTCCCAAAAGCAACAAGTTTTCACAGGAAGGTGTTGACTCAATAAATATTAAATTAAAAAATATTTACAATCAATGTAAAACGTTTTCAACCCTAAAAGCAACAAGCCTATATCAAAGTAATAAGCCATCAGAAACTTATAAAAACAGCCATACCGAGAGGTACAAGAACATATGCTCAACAACCCCCTCTTCCCTGTGCCTCTGGCCGGAAGGGAAGACAGGAGACAAGTTGCAAAGGAATCTTTACTATTGCATGCACTTTACAAGCGATTTCTTTTTATTAATCTTTTTTTTTTTTTTGCTTCTTTTTGGAGATATGAAAATCTCTTTGGGTAGTAGTCCATTAGGATGTTAAAAATGGTCAGGTTGCAAGTCTCTTCAAGTGCAAGCAACGCGGCTCACGTTACAATGTCATAAAAACAACAAAAAGAAATCACTTGAAAAAGACTCGAGACATAGTCGAAAACTATCTTTCAAAGGTAAACAAATGTTTCTTTTAAAGGAATAAAGAAAACGCACATATCGTTTTTGGTTTTCTTAAATTTCAAATTTTAATATTCATTTCATAACGATATTTAAAAAAAAAAAAAAAAGTGCCAGCCTATTTCTTGTAATAATCTAATATTTTATTACTATGGCTGTTGGCATTGATGTGAATTTCCGATTTATAGCAGCGTGTTCTTGGCATTATAAGCCAAATATGTAATTCATCATATTCATTTATTGTTATGCACGCACACAAATCAGAATGCCAGTTCATAATTCAAACGTTTCTCATTGGCTGCGTTTCTTTATTTTCTTAAAGATAGAATCCGGTATTTTTAGTCTATTTTCATGATTGATTTTGGTGTTTTGGCAAATGTCAAAGAAAGACTATTTTCGGACAGTTTTATATACTAGAAGTTTTCACTCTGAGCAGATAAATGCAGTGTAGCATAGACAACTAGAAAGTCTGATGGGGAAAAGAAAAGGCTTTATTTGGCTTATATGATGTTGCAATTAGTGATGGGACGATTCAAATATCTTTCCAAATTCCGATACAATTGTAATGTTACAGCATCGCAGGAACAAACAACAAAGGAAAGAAATAAAATTCCGGGTCGGCATTTTTTGTGAATGAGGATTTTCACTAATTCCCATTGACGAATACCAAGGAACAACTATTTGTCGTCAAGAAACTCTTTAAAGCACATACCTGTGTATACAAGGTGCTTTAAATAAGCTTCCAGACTTTTTTGTATACAAATGTAAAATTGTCATAGACTTTTGAAAATTCAATATGTTATCGCTATAGATTTTATGAGATGACTGACCATTTTTATGATTTCAGGTTCAAATTCAGGTTCTGTTTTAAACTTAGAAAAAATGCCATCTTGCATGAATTGAGCATCAGTTTTTGAGTAGCATAAGAGATTCAAGAAAGGCAGGGAATCAGTGATGGATGATGAGAGGTGTGGGAGGAGTAAGGAAGGCGGAACACCAGAGTTGATTGGCCAAATAAAGAATTTCATGGATAAGGACTGTTGTGTGTTTATAGAGACAATAAGTGCACAGTTTGATGTCAAGTGTAGGAACTGTACACACAATTATTCACGAGGAACTGAAGATGTGGAAGATTTGCACGAATGTACCAGTCCACAACTCCATCCTTGTCAAAGACTATTTGACGAAGATGGGCCTCAAGACAGTTCCCCACCCTTCCTCTAATCCTTGCTCCATGTGGCTTTTGGTTATTCCCTAAGCTCAAGAAAAACCTTAGAGACTGTCGTAATGAGACAATTGAGGAGATGAAAGAGGCTGTGATCAGAGTCATTGACATGCTCATACAAGAGGACTTCCATGGGCCTTTATGAAGTTGTTGGAATGGTACAAGTGCATTGCAGCTGGAGGAGATTACTCCAAAGGGGACTAGAGTTTCATCTGTGCACTATTAATAAAAGGTGTGGAAACTTATTTAAGGCACCTCAAATACAAAAGAGAAGTATAAAGAGGTTTTAATGGAGACAAATACTCTTTAATGCCTATATTTTAATGTAGACTAGCCTGGGTGCCTGACGTTGCCCGGGTGTTTGAAGGTGTGTGTTGAACAGGAAAAAAAAGTGGTAGTAGGCATGTAGGCTCGAACTCGTACCGTGAAGGAGGAAAAGAATGTGAAAAAAAAAAAAAGTGACATCTTTGCTGTTGCGTCCATCAGGAAGTGGCGGACGTTTAAATTAAGGCTAGTCAATCGAAAAGAGGGAATGACTTTCGAAAAAAGTGACATCTTTGCTGTTGCGTCCAACTGGAAGTGGCGGACGTTTAAATTAAGGCTAGTCAATCGAAAAGAGGGAATGACTTTCAAAAACATCATCGGAAAAAGCGACCCCTCCTTGTAGAAAAGTGTCCAGTTGAGAGTGAAGGAATCAATGTTTTATGCCAATTTTTCGATATTGTCGTCCGAAGAGTCAAGCTACAAAACATACTGATCTTGTGAAAATCCGTCACCTCTGTTGAAAGTTTTAGGCAGACATACAAACATACATACATTTAAACAGACAGGTGAGATTTATATAATATAGATAAATACCTGGCTTATCACTATCACCCACTTTCATAGAAACTTCCCTAAACAGATTTTAGAGAGTTAAATAAAAGTACTTTTGATCTCTTCAAGAAAGTCACAAGAAATCAATTTCTTCCTGGCTTCTTTCCCTTTTTACTTTGTCTTTCTTCCTTCTTTTTCTCTTTATTATCTGTGTCAATTATCTTATTCATTTGTAATTCTATTTCTCATTCTTTTTTGGCTTTTCAAGATATATTATACACCAAAATTGCATATAGATTGATTAAAGCACTTTCTCTGTCTCCTTTTCTTTTTTCTACAGTCTTGTTACGATTCAGCTAGAGTCTTTTAATCGTTTCTCCCTGAGATTCTCATGGGTTAGTAGATGTAGAACAGTTGAGGTAACCGGGTCATTTGGCAGAGAATGTCCAAGGAAAACATTAGAGAAAATAATAACGGATTTCTTAGAAGTGCACGGCTGTGGAACTCTCTTCCATTTGCCCGTTTCCCACCTGCCTTGGATGTCTTCAAGTCCAACATAAACAAATTCCTGATGAATCGCCCCCTTAAGTAAGACACTTTATCAAATCTCCAATACTAATGATTACTACAATACTATCTTATTGATTACTGTACATGCAATAACCCTTATTCCCAAGTGGCTTCCGGGCCTTGATAAGTGGTGACCTCCATGTAAAAAAAAAAAAAAAAAAAAAAAAATTTTGAGATCAAGAGCAGTAAACGAAGACCTGGCCAGATAGGTTAGTTTAGAATTCAATTTCTAGAAGTCATCCAATGCATGTTAAATAGATGATGATAATGATGCATTTGATATCCACGCAATCATGCGTAGATTTGCTAGTATGCATTTTAAATTGAATACTTGAAGGATCTTTATGGCAATTATTTAATTAAAAAGAAAAAAATATGAAAAACTAAATCATAATGAAACGTCACCCTTTGTGATCATTCTTCCAATCATTACATGTTCTTATAAGCATTATGTAAACCTGCTTAAATTACACAGTGTTGTTATTATTATTACTGTTATTATTATTTACTCACTAGGAGTAGTCACACAGGCCACCATCAAAGATGTCTCTTTGAGAACAACTTGTGGTGTTCTCTGGAATCTGAGTGACAACAAGTCTCCCCAGATTTCTAGTACTCTCCATCTCTTTCGATAACCATTGCAGATGAATTTGCATTATCATAACAGCTGCTTACCATTGATTTCTCATTGGTGGCTACCATTGTTCTTCACTTGAATTTATGTGGCAATTAGCCTCTATAAGGTCCCAGTCCTCTTTGCACTCATCCAGCGTAGGTTTCATCCTCCTTGACCCTCCTCATATATTTAGTGTGGCGCCAGTTTATGGTAACACTCATGCATAAAAAAATGTAGGGAGAGGATTAAGTTACAATTATACAGTTTCAATTTTCATGTGATGTCCCTTTGTGTTTTACCTCTGTAGCAGTTTCTGTGTGTCCAGTTTGTGCCTGTAGCTCATGTGTGTTAGTCTCCGCATTCAAAGGTTTTCTTAATATTTCAGCCATTTTTAGTATCGTTATCTGTTATATCTTCTCAGTCATCCCTCTGATTCCAATCTCTCCTATTCTTTTTTGCAAGTTTTTCAAATCATTATTATTACTAGTGAAACCTCTGGAAATTCCACAGTGGCATCTTTCATATGTAATATATTGCTGTTGGGCATTATGTGGACGTTCAGCATGAATAGAGATCCTGCGATATTATTGTAACCCTCTTGTTAAAACTTTAAAATATTTATCTAAGGAATTAATGATTAAAGAAATATCAGAATATATCTGGTTATTACCGTTTTATCTCCAATATCCTTATAGGAGTCTGTGACCTATTTCAATTGTATGAACACTCAACACAAACGGAAATTACACAATATCATTATACCATCTTTAGACAGAACATATACTACCCTTGGATCCTAGCCAGAAGACTAAGAAGGTATATTCTAGTTTCACGTACAACCAAACATGACATCATTTTATTTATTTTTTTTTACATTGCGTCTTAAGTGATTGAAAGATTCTATTCATTGAAAAGGAAAATAGTAGGTGATAACTAGCGCTATGACAACAGCATATTCTTTTCCTTGTTTGGATTCTCAGGTATATATCCATTGATATCTTATATGTTTTTATGTAGAGTGATGTGGTTCTCCGTTGATTAATTGTGCCTGTATTGAATATATACTCGAGAGTCAAAATAATGAAAAGTAATAAAGTAATAGAAAAGAATATGCTGTTGTCATAGCCCTAGTGATAACATACTATGAACATTAAACTATCTATATACTACTGTAATGTTCATAGTATGTTAACATATAGATTATTATTTCATTTTCATTTGTTTTATTATTAACCTAAAAACGCAAAATTTTAGATAATTTAAAAAAAATATTTATCACTAGAATAGAGTGTTTATTTTTTTTTAACGTTTTCCAACTTAAAAACATTTTCTTTTTTAAAACAGATTATATATATATAATGTGTGTATATGTATATATATATCAAATACAGCACAATCACATTGACACGCCACTTCTCGTCAGATCACCAAAGTTAAGCAATAAGCCTGGCAATGATAAGCAAGGCTAGCATTTGGGAAGTCTAGGCACTGTATGTACTGCGCCGAAACATAGAAATTTCCAGATTGGTATCTGAGGGTGCATATAATTCACTGGGGGAGATGTACCCCCCTCCCCCAAATAAACTTGTCTGGCAGGTAGATGATAAGGTGGCACTCCACGTAATAGTGTACCGGCAACCTCTTGCAAGATGTCTTCATGAACCTGCATGTCAAGCGTATATTTGCCGCAGCAAATGATGACGTCTGAAGTGTGTGCGACATGAAGTTGTGCCTCGTGGATCACCTAAAGCACTTTGTATGAGCAAAAATGTATACTTGTATCCAAGTTCTGCCAACGACGATATATATTGAAGAAATATTATATATATATATATATATATATATATATATATATATATATAAAATAGAAATAATGGAATGGAAATGCAAATGGAAATTCAATTAACTTTCTTAAAGTTATATATTTGGATTTTTTTTTTTTTTTTACAAAGGTATCACCACATTATCAAGGCCCAGAGGCCACTCAAGGATAAGGGTTAAAGAGTGTACAGTAGAAATTGGTCAATATAGTAATCATTAGTAATGACAATTTGGTAAATTTAATAACTTATATGGAACGGCTCATCAAGAACTTATTTACTTTAGACTTGAACACAACCATATTGTAGTCAGCCGGAAAGCAGGAAAACGGAAGACAATTCCACAGGCGTGCAGTTCTAAGAAAGAAGCTTTGTTCATGGAATCTACGTTTAGGTTTAGGCACAGATAAAGAGTGGGGGAAATTATTGATAGTGTTTACAGCTAGACGAGTGTTTCTTGTGAAAGTTTGGCGAGGGGGGACCATAGATTGAAGCTCAGTTGAACACTTTCCATGAAAATAACGATACATCAGAGACAAACTCGCAACATCTCTTCTGTGAGATAGAGGTTGCAAGGAAGAGAAAAGGACATCTCCTACGAGGCTACGAAGTCTATTTTGAACTCTATCAAGGCAGGACAAGTCCTTTCTAGCAGCTCCTGCCCAGATGTGGCAACAGTATTCCATCCTTGGACGTACCTGGCTCTTATATAGGTAGAGAATAGCATCAGCAGTGAGATATCTACTGGATCGATAGAAAGATCCCACCATTTTTCCAGCGGCCTTGGCAACAGATTTGATATACGTGTTCCATTTAAGATCAGGAGTAATGGTCAAGCCCAGAAGCTTGTCAAAACTTGAGGCCTCCTGAAGACGAAAGCCATTCATTTCAATTGATGACAAATGTGAATTAGAATGTTGATGATGTAAAGAAAGAAGCTTGGTTTTAGATGCATTAAAAGTAACCAGCCACTCCTTTCCCCATTGTACTACGTGCTCAAGATCAGAGGAGAGAGAATTGGAGAGAACTTGGTCGTTTACTGTCTTAGATGTGGTACCATAAATGGTAGTGTCGTCAGCATAAATGTCTACAAATGATGTAAGGATATGATTTGGAAGATCATTAATGTAGATCACTGGATTATTTATCTTCCACCAGACTATCCATTCACGTGTAATCACCTTTTTCTTCCCCATATTCCCTCTGCTTCACTTTTTTGTTATTAAGTAAGATCTTTGACTTACTTGTTGTTTCATCAAATACTTTTGCATGCAAAATCCGATCCCGCATTTTGCTAATTCCTACCCTCTGATGAGAAGGAAAGTATTTTCGAAACTCTGCGGATGAAGGACTATCCACTTATCTAGTGTTTCATTTTCAGATTAAATATGTTTTTTTAACTCATTTCAAAGTGTTTTTTAACATGTTTTATTAACTGTTTGCTCGTATATATATATATGTGTGTGTGTGTGTGTGTGTGTGTGTGTATGGAGACTGAACCACACATGAACTACAGACACAAACTAGACATACAGAAACGGCTACGGTTGTAAAACACAAAGAAACATCACATGGAATCATGAAACTGAAACAGCATAATTGTAAGGTATCACCATGCGCCTCTGCGTTCTGGCCATTCCCGCCCTCCCTTTTTTCTTTGTGTGTGTATGTGTGTGTGTCACCATAAACTGGCACCAAACCAAATAAATGAGGCGGGTAAAGGAGGATGGAAAGACAAAGGAGAGAAAGCATTAGCCAGACGGCTGCTGGATGAGTGCAAAGAGGACTGGAACCTTGGGAAGGCTTATTGCAACCCAAATTCTAGTGATCGCTGCCAACGAGAAATCAATGGTAAGCGGCTGTTACGATAACGCAAATTCATCTGCAAAGGTTATCGAAAGAGGTGGAGAGTACTGGAAATCTAGGGAGGCTTGATGTCACTCAGATTCCATAGAACACCACAAGTTGTTTTCAGTGAACAATCATTGACAACGACTTGTGTAAAAACTTTTAATGAGTACACTACTACTATTGCTGCTGCTAATAATAAAATAATAATAATAATAATAATAATAAAAAATAATAACAACAACAACAACACAACACCATCATCATCAGTTTTTAATCCTTTGTAGTCATATTAGTGATCAACAGTTCAAGACACTTTAAATGATTAAATATTTCCTTTTGAAGTTGTTTTCCCTGAACAAACTTTTTACTCTGGATAATCTGTTTAAAACGTATGGAATAAAATGAGTGCAGAATTCATGGAAAATTTCTTCCTATTTTTTTTTCTCTTTTAATAATTTTTTTTTTTTTTTTCAATAAATATAATGGACATTTTAGAAATCCTTGCTGATAAAGAACCAATAACAGATTTAAATTCCCTGTTTTTCATAAATCTTTTAAAAGTATTACCGTCTTTTTTTTTTTTTTTTTGTTTACTGATCATGATTTAAAATTTTCTTTTCTGTAATGCACCCGATTGCAGGAAATAAACCCTAAAAATAAAATAAAAACACCAGCTAGCGTTGTCAACTCGCTATCTGCAAAGTTCACAATCGGAAACAATTGATAAATACACTAACAGAGGGCGCCAGGTGTTGTCCGGTCCTAAAATACACTTAAATATATTTTAATTTATGCATATATCATATATATTATTATAGAGCCAATTTTTTTTTATCGAATATTATATATTTATACCCAATACATAGTAACTTAAAAAATTTCTTTTTTTTACAAAGGGTCACCACATAGCAAGGATTAATGAATGCACGGTAGTCAATGAGACAATATTGTAGTAATTATTAGTAGTGGAAATTTGGTAAATTAGATTACTTAAGGGGACAGCTTATCAAGAACTTGTTTACATTGGACTTGAAGACAATCAGATTGTAGTCAGCTGGAGAGCAGGCAAACAGAACAGAGTTCCACAGGCGTGCAGTTCTAAGAAAAAAGCTTTGTTCATAGAATCTACGTTTAGGTTTAGCCACAGATAAACAGTGGGGGGAATTATTGATAGTGGTTTCAGTAAACGAGTGTTTTTTTGTGAAAGTTTGGCAAGAGGGTGCCATAGATTTGAGCTCAGACGAGCACTTGCCATGAAAATAACAATAAAGCAGAGACAGGCTCGCAACGTCTCTTCTGTGGGAAAGAGGTTGCAGGGAAGAGAAAAGGGCATCTCCCACTAGACTACGAAGTCTATTTTGAACTCTGTCAAGGCAGGATAAGTCTTTCTAGCAGCTCGTGCCCAGATGTGGCAACAGTACTTCATCATTGGACTACCTGGCTCTTATAAAAGGTAGAGAATTGCATAAGCAGTGAGATATCTACTGGAGCAGTAGAATGATCCAACCTTTTTTCCAGTGACCTTGGCAATGGATTTGATGGATGTGTTCCATTTCAGATCAGGAGTAAAGGTCAGACCCAGAAGCTTGTGAAAACATGGAGTCTCTCCAAGATGAAAGCCATTCATTTCAATTGATTCCAGACGGGTATCAGAGTGTTGATGATGGAAAGAAAGAAGCTTGGTTTCAGATGCATTGAAAGTAACCAGCCACTGTTTTGCCCATTGTATCACGTGCTCAAGATCAGAGAAGAGAGAATCAGAGAGAACTTGGTCATTTATGGCCTTTGAAGTGTTGCCATAGATGGTAGTGTCATCAGTATAAATGTCTACAAATGATCTTAGGATGTGATTTGGAAAATCATTAATGTAGATCAGGAAGAGAGTTGGGCCCAGGATGCACCCCTAAGGGACTCCAGCATTAATACTGTGAGCTTCTGATTTCTGCCAATCAACCGCTACTCTTTTGAAACTATCAGAGAGAAATGATTTAATAATTGAGAAAACATTTCCAACTATACAGTAGTTGGAGATCTTGTGGAGTAGACCTTTATGCCATACCCTATCAAAGGGCTTTGATATGTAAAGAGCAATTGCCCTAGAAAGGAAGCCCCTGTCGAGAGATTCGCTAATCTTTTGAGATATAATCGTTAGCACATCTGCTGTAGATCTAACAAATGGAAACCATACTGCATGTTACTAAGGTAATTTTTGCTGAGGTGGTTGACTACTTCTCTATTTAAGACAGATTTCAGAAACTTACTCATGACGCATAAGAGACTGCTTGGTCTGTATTGAAAGGGAGATGACCGATCACCTGACTTCTTAAATACGGGGCATACTGATGAGGTTTCCCAGGGTGTTGGGAAGCAATAAGATGACAATATTGTAGTCAGCTTCAAAAGTAAAAACAAAATGTATGACTTTAATGCCATCAACTAGAAAGAAACTGAAACCCAAACATGTAGCACCAATCTTATTCGTTATTACTTGGATAAGAAATGAACGTTAATGTATAATTGTCTATATATCTGCACATGCATATGTTATGTAATAGGTCGAACACAAGAGTATTTGTTAGTTGTTTATCTGTCTGTCAATCTATATTTATCTATATATGTATTATCGATATATTATCAACTATCTGGGAGTACATACTTGTTGATATGTGTCAATACATGTGACCTAGTGTCGGGACAATTAACTTAAATCTGGAATCGGAAAAATTATCTTTTTTTATTGGATTTTGTTTAAAACAAAATTTTCCACTGCTGGTAGTAATAATAAAATAAATATTTGATTTAAAACTATCAGTAAAACTAAAATCGAAAGATCATCCCCCCCACCCCCACCCCCAAGTGTATTTTTACGTTTGAGAAAATATATGCACATTCAACATGTGTTTTTACAGTAATTGTGAAAAATAACTTTATAGTTAAATATGCAGAAGATTTATAAAGTATCAGAATTGGGGAAGAATATTGGAATCTTCCAGTCACTAATATGATCATCTCTACAATGTTAATTGCCGATGAGTGTGGGTGATAATAAACAGTTCCCAAAATGGACAATAATGCACAAGGACAGTTCTTTTTAAAAAAGAGATGGATAACATCTTTTTAGGGAGTTATTCAGGTCACAAAAGAGGGAACATACATTCTTCCGTTGGTTGGTCTTGACTCACGGTCTCTAAGCTGCAAGATTTCCTGAGAAATGATACTGGTTATTTTATGCAACTGTATTTCCTGAGGTTACCCTCCCCCTCCTCATCTTTTAAGTTGCATATTACTCTTTTGTTTGTACATCTGGCTATGTGTCTGCTTTCCAACTCAACCAACCTCTGACTTAATCTCTCTAGAACTAGCTGGTCTGTTCTCTGGCGACGTGGTTACTAATTAATGCTATGCAGCACAAAAATGTCACCTCATCTTTGTTATGTAATTTATTTATTATTTATGAAAACTAAAATTCCTTACTGTTTGTTTCTAAACTTCTATTTTACTAAATAAAATTCCTAATAAATATTTTAGGTGACATTCCATTTTTCCATTGAAATAGTTTGTTTCCATCTATTAAAATTTTAGCATTCAAACAGATAGATTTCTAACAACAACAATCATAATAATAACCGTCTAGGTTACTTGGCGATGCCTGGCAGTCCATAATATAACAAATAGATTCTAATAACAACAATCATTATAATTTTTCAACATTCTTTGGCCTTTTGGCTAGGGGCAAACCTGTTCTGATAATACATTTCACCTCTTCTGAACTCGATCAGTGAAGGAAAAATCCTTGTAGATTGAGACAATTTTTATTTTTGTTCCTATCCAGAGTGCCCCACATTAAAAATCGACCTTGTGGCTAACTCTGTTAAATTTATTTCAAATAAACTGCACCGGAGACTTCTTGAATCAGTGCTTATCACAAATTCAAGCAAAGTAAATAGGAAGAACAATCATAATAATAACCGTCTAGGTTACTTGGCGATGCCTGGCAGTCCATAATATAACAGATAGATGAAGTTCCTCAGCCGTAGTGAAGACAATAAATCAAGGAAAGTGCAACTCTAGTGAAAAACAAAATCAGATAGAGGGAGCCCGTTGGCCCAGTAGGAAAATCTTTTAGTGATGTTGTTGCAAACAAAATACTCAGTTCCATTTCAATTTGTCATGAGCACGGAAGTAGTAAAGCTAAGAAAAATGTTCATGTCAGTGCGCAATATGATCTAACTGAAAATAGTGAAATATAATAAGGTTAGCAAATGAGGTATACAGAAAAAAGAGGTAAAAAAGAACTTGGAAAGGTGTGTGATTGTTTTGAGTACCTTTGTAATAGAGCAAAAATGTGCATACGGCGGTAGCAACAGCTGTACGACAGCCAACTTATGCAAATGACGAAGCTGTGTGTGAAATGATGTCACAGC
Organism: Euprymna scolopes; assembly: GCF_053919585.1. Lineage (NCBI taxonomy): Eukaryota > Metazoa > Mollusca > Cephalopoda > Sepiida > Sepiolidae > Euprymna > Euprymna scolopes. The sequence continues at coordinate 56,673,167 of NC_136521.1, read as the reverse complement.
ACAGAAGAAGGAAATAAAAAGATTATGATAAAAAACTTTGCTTGAGAAAGACAGAAATAGATGTGTTACACACATGGTCCGAGAGTGACAAGAAAAGACCTGTCCTAACCATTTTTCTTTTTACAAGGTGGTCACCACTTATCAAGGCCCGGAAGCCACTCAGGGATAAACATTATTGTAAGTACACTACTTTAGTGTGGATATTTAAAGTGTCTACTTAAAGGGTGGTTCATCAGGAATTTCTTTACGTTGGACTTGAAGACATCCAAGTTGTAGTCAGGAGGGAAGCAGGCAGACGAAACAGAGTTCCACAGACGTGCAGTTCTAAGAATGAAGCTTTGTTCATGGAATCTACGTTTTGATTAAGGCATAGATAAAGAGTGGGGAAAGTTTTTGACCATGATTGGACAAAGACAGTGTATCACGTGTCTAACATGGCCGAGCCTTGTTAAGCAGATTGAAGTACCGAAAGACTTTTAAACAAGCTACAATGTGTTATTCTAGAAGTACCTGTAAACAAATGTCCGTTATTTCAACTGAAAAAAAAAAGTGAGTAGAATTCTTTCCTTGTCTCTGTTTCCTTGTGACTGTCTGCATACGTGTGGGTTCTGAGTGTTGACATGTAACGACTATGGTACACCTTATCAAAGAGTGTTCAAAGCAGTTTTGTGATTTATCCAAAGCAGATTTTATTTATACCATAGATGGGATGCTGACAGATACTATCAATCTGGGCTAGAGTTAACAGATGTATCCACTCTTCCCAAAACTTCAAATTGAAGCCTCATTACCTGATGCAGCTTTATGTTATAACTAGCATTTCAGCCTGGTGTTGCCCGGGTGTTTGAAGGTGTATATTGAGCAAAAAAAAAAAAGTAGTAGTAGGAAGGCAGGTTTGAACCCCTACCGTGAAGGAGGAAAAGAATGGGGAAAAAACCTGACGTCTTTGCTATTACGACCACCGCCAAACTGGAAGTGACATAGGTTTAAATTAAGGCTAGAAAATCGAAAAGAGGCGATGACATTTGACAATATAGCGAAAAAAAGTGACCCCTACCTGTAGAAAAGTGCCTACTTGAAAGTGAAGAAATTAATGTTTTTAGCCAATTTTTCGAGATTTGTTGTCTGAAATGTCGATCTTAAAAAACGATACTGATTTTGTGAAAATTCGTCGCCTCTGTCGAAAGTTTTAAGAAGACATGCAAACATACATACATGCATTTATATATTGGTAGCTCAAATATTCGACCAAAACCGATTAAAAAGCTTGCCCTATCTCTGAATACCTTTTATGTAGAATTTCAAATGTTTAGACCAGAAATTGTCTGAGTAATTTGGTAGAGACCGCAGTAGTCAATTTTTTTTTTTTTTAACTTTGACTCCTATTATGACCCCTTAAAATTTATTGTTTTGGGCTCAAATCAAGTTATTAAGTTAGATCCATGTCCAAGGAACCTATATCTAAAATTTCAAGTGTTTAGACCCAAAATTGTCGGAGGAGTTTGGTAGAGTTCTCAAAGGTCAAATCGTTGAACTTTGACCCCTTAATCACCAAATTTCTGGCCGAAAACCGGTCACATCGATTTTCCCAAATCTCAGTAACCTTTATATCAAATTTCGAGTCTGTAGACTTAAAATTGACAGAGTCATTGCATAGGGAAATGTAGACACACAGACAGATACACAGACACGTTCACTTTTATAGATATATAGATAGATGGATTAGGATAATTTTGAATAGTTAATAAGGCTGGGAAATAGAGTATAGAGAAAATGAAAAGTAGAGAAGGTGTAGAAAGTTTGATTTATGAAGGCGGAGTGTGATGATGATGCAAATTTTGAATAACTTGCCCAAAAGTATCTTGAAGAATTTTGAGTATTATCCAGAATATATTCTATTTAACCCTTAGATTAAGCATGGCATAATCACACTGACACTCCAATTAGTTCATCAAAGTTAAGCAGCGTTCAGCCTGGTCAGTACTAAAATGGGTAACCATTTGGGAATTCCAGGTGCTGTATGTGCTCTCTGCTTATCTCAGTGTTGTTTCTAGTCGTTCAGGAGTTCTCCTTGCCACTAGACTCAAACCGCTTCAAGAGAGGTGTGGTTGGGATTGCACAACCCTTGCCTCGCAATTTCACGTGCAGCTACTATTGTATCCATTGTCCTTTGGGACTAAACAGATTCCAGATTAAGCCCAGTCAGGTATTACCATTCTGGACTTTAGGAGACAATGGAAAAGGTTATTTCACTCTAAAACCCCACCTCTAACTCCAAGACAAGAGAGTCATCAGTGGATGCCCTTGAAGGTCATACTTAGAATACTTTATGGACATTAACAATGAATTAAGCAATGTATAAAGAAGTTTCTTCTTTTGTTCAACAAGAATAAAAATTGCTGAATTTTCATTACATTAAAACGCATTAAATTGTGGTTTTATTTTTTTGAAATTATTTTTGCAAATTCAATTTTAATCTTCTCTCAACATTTTCGAAGGAATTTATTTTCTCAATCCGTTTAGAGTAAAACTAAGCTTTGATAAGAAAAAATTATAAAACATATCTCTGTAAGTTCTCCTCTTTCTCATATATATATATATATATATATATATATATATATATATATATATATACTAGCAAAAGTACCCGTCGTTGACTGGGTTCAAAAACAGCCTACAGAAAATGGACTCTGATTTAGGAAAGTATGATAGGTTATGAAAAGGAAGGGTTGTAAAGAGATAGCTTTGAATTTGAGGGTATCAAAACCAAAACAAAATATGATGACAGTAAAAATAAAATAGATAAACCCCATAATTTATTATACCATACCTGTTCACACTGAAACACTTACCACAATATTCTGTGGATTTATATTAAAAAAACTTGTTAAACTTTGTGACATATTTCCATTCTATGGAGGTCAGGTGCGAACGAACACCCCATAATTTTATTATACCATATGTCTTCAAACTGAAAAATAATTATCAAAGTATACTTACGCAGATAGATATGAAAAGTCTTCATTAAAGTTTGTGCCTATTTCCATTCACTGGAGGCCATGCGCGAACGCAGATCCCACAATTTTATTATACCATCCCTATTTAAGTTAAAACATACTTATCAAAGTATTCTTATGTACATCTATATCAAAAACACTTGTAAACGTTTTTTTTAATTTTAAAATTTTTTATTTCCATACTTTGTGGACCAGGCGCGAATGCAGACCCCACAATTTTAATGAACCACCGTTCTGCCAGATCAAACATACCCATTTCTGTGTCTTGATACATCTTCTATCATTACATGTAATCAGTTTTTGAAAATCTCAACCATATAGGAGCCTATTCGTGACCAGACACACACAGACATTCAGCTTTATATTATACTAGTGGGGGGGGGTACCCGGCGTTGCCCGGGTGTTTGTAAGTGTGTGTATGGGGGGGAGGATAAGTAATAACCCTGAAACGATGTTTAAAAAATCGGAAAAACCAAAACCAAAACAAAGAAAAAAACAGCAAAAAAAACAAAAAAAAAACGCTGTGTGTATAGGGGGGAGGGAGGGAGAGTAAACTAAAGAATAAGCGAAGTAAAAAAAAATAAAGAAACGTTGCCCCCGTGTCTAAAGATGTAAAACAAAAAAAAAAATAGTTTTGGTCGGGAGGCTGGATTGAACCCGGGAGCCTTGACGCGGAGGTGAAACAAACTCCAACCACCTAACTGTATAGGCCAAGAGTTAGAGGAATTAATTATAGTGTTAAAATAAGGCTTATAAAGCGAATGAAAGAGGTTTGATTGACAGATAGCCACTAAATGAGGTCATTGCGGGAGCGTTACGAGATGACGTAGCAGTATTTCTTTTGTTTGTTTTACTTCACATTAGCGTTTATTAAATTACATATTTCGTTTCATGTCTAGACATCTCTCTCTATCTGTCTCTCTCTCTCTTTGTCTTCCTTACTCAGAAGAGTGTTACTAAAAAAGAAAATGGCGTCTGGCTGTTTTTATTTTGGTCAAAACTTTGATCGTTAATATTTTTTGTTACCATATTTTTTTTTTTACTTCACATTTATGGCTTGTTATTTTTCGTTTAAGTATCGTATCTAACTATTTTTAACGTGCTAATAACTTTGGTAACGTTTTCTTAGCGTAGAAGTTCATAGTTTAGCTTGTGTGAGGGTTAAAATTTTTTTTACCGATAACAACAATGTTTTTTAAATTCAGACTGCCATTCCAGCTTGCTGACGTCAAGATCACGTGAGATGACTCAGCAGGTTTTAAATACAAGTTGACCCAAAATAAACGGCCCCGTGTATACTTTATGTAGAAGAGTTGGCGCCCATATTTTTTTTGGCAGTTATAAATCGATTTAAAAATATGTAATGTTTAACATTAAAATGTCACTTTTTTGGCCCCCACTCCCCTGGAGAAAATCGATCAGTTTACGCACTTCTGATGGTCCTTTTGGGCCAATTTTTCTATATTTGTCGTCCGGAGGGTGGGGCTTTCATATGAGACCAAGTTTGTGAATTTTTGTTCCGTCGGTCAAAAGTTTTTAGCAGACACACAAACATTTTCGCTTTTATATATATATAGATTATATATACATATATATATATATATATATATATATATATAACTACTTAATTTACTCACATAAAATTAATATACAAAAGTATAAATTTATGCGTCAACTTTAAGTATTTACTTCAAAAGTGCTCAATACGTAGGTAGAGCTAGTTAGTAATTTATAAAATATATATGGCGATTAAACCACACTGAATATTCCGCATTTTATCCACTCTAGGACTCTTCAGGCTTATGCGCATACATAAATATATATATAGAAAGAGGTTTGTGTTTACTATAACGTTTTTACTCAAATATTACGCAAGTATAAATCATGTAGAATATCTGCATGAATATAATTGCACATAATAGTTAACTAAAGATGATCATCCCATGAGAAAACAGAAAAAACTAATAGAGAATTAATTAAAATGAATGTTTAATAAAATCATGCAAATTAGTTAGATCTTTTGCAGATGAATGCAATTCCACGATGCATATATAACAAAGTTGTATTTTCTTTTTAAATAAATAAACAAAAAGGGGTTTAATATGAATATCAATACACAATAAAAAGAACAAATTTATAGGAATATATATATATATATATATATATATATATAATTTTAAGACCCCCCCCCCCTCCTTGGGTAGAGCACTTTCATAAAATGATTTCACCCACTGCTTAATTAGCGTTAATGCAAATGTTGTTTGAGAGGTGAGTAGTGTCAAGCAATGTTTTAGATGCTAGTAGTGTCCAGTGTGTTTGAGAGACTAATAGTGTTTAGCATTGTTTTAGAGGCTAGTAATATCTAGCGTTGTTTGAGAGGATAGTAGTGTCTAGCATTGTTTTAGAGCCTAGTAATGTCTAGCATTGTTTTAGAGCCTAGTAATGTCTAGCATTGTTTTAGAGCCTAGTAATGTCTAGCATTGTTTTAGAGCCTAGTAATGTCTAGCATTGTTTTAGAGCCTAGTAATGTCTAGCATTGTTTTAGAGCCTAGTAATGTCTAGCGTTGTTTGAGAGGCTGGTAGTGTCTAGCATTGTTTTAGAGGCTAGTAATATCTAGTGTTGTTTGAGAGGCTGGTAGTATCTAGCACTGTTTTAGAGGCTAGTAATGTCTAGTGTTGTTTGAGAGGCTGGTAGTGTCTAGCATTGTTTTAGAGGCTAGTAATGTCTAGCGTTGTTTGAGAGGCTGGTAGTGTCTAGCATTGTTTTAGAGGCTAGTAATGTCTAGCGTTGTTTGAGAGGCTGGTAGTGTCTAGTATTGTTTTAGAGGCTAGTAATGTCTAGTGTTGTTTGAGAGGCTGGTAGTGTCTAGTATTGTTTTAGAGGCTAGTAATGTCTAGCGTTATTTGAGAGGCTGGTAGTGTCTAGTATTGTTTTAGAGGCTAGTAATGTCTAGCGTTGTTTGAGAGGCTGGTAGTGTCTAGTATTGTTTTAGAGGCTAGTAATGTCTAGTGTTGTTTGAGAGGCTGGTAGTATCTAGCATTGTTTTAGAGGCTAGTAATGTCTAGTGTTGTTTGAGAGGCTGGTAGTGTCTAGTATTGTTTTAGAGGCTAGTAATGTCTAGCGTTGTTTGAGAGGCTGGTAGTGTCTAGTATTGTTTTAGAGGCTAGTAATGTCTAGCATTGTTTGAGAGGCTGGTAGTGTCTAGTATTGTTTTAGAGGCTAGTAATGTCTAGTGTTGTTTGAGAGGCTGGTAGTGTCTAGTATTGTTTTAGAGGCTAGTAATGTCTAGTGTTGTTTGAGAGGCTGGTAGTGTCTAGTATTGTTTTAGAGGCTAGTAATGTCTAGCGTTGTTTGAGAGGCTGGTAGTGTCTAGCATTGTTTTAGAGGCTAGTAATGTCTAGCGTTGTTTGAGAGGCTGGTAGTGTCTAGTATTGTTTTAGAGGCTAGTAATGTCTAGCGTTGTTTGAGAGGCTGGTAGTGTCTAGCATTGTTTTAGAGGCTAGTAATGTCTAGTGTTGTTTGAGAGGCTGGTAGTGTCTAGCATTGTTTTAGAGGCTAGTAATGTCTAGTGTTGTTTGAGAGGCTGGTAGTGTCTAGCATTGTTTTAGAGGCTAGTAATGTCTAGCATTGTTTGAGAGGCTGGTAATGTCTAGGTGGAAAATATAAGATGTGTGCAAAACAGTAAACTTCGATGACATGACTACGCTGAATGAATGCATCTGAATTCTTTGCTTAGTAGATGTAGAACAGTTAAAGTAGCAGGTCTAGTGCACAGAGGAAACCAAAAGAAAATCTAGAAGGAAGTGATAAGATTGATATTGAGAGAAAGAGGGATAAATTAAGACCTGATCAAAGATAGTTTATTTCGGATGTCAATTTCTAAAAGCTGTTCTAACACATGCCAACATATAAAATGGACGTTAAACTAATGATGATGATGATGGGAGGTTTGTGAGAAAGCAAGATAGCTAAAAACCTAGGGAGCAATAAGTTTTTTTTTAAGTCAATTTCTACAAACTATGCAAACATATGAAACAGACGTTAAACTAATGATTATAATGGAGGGGGATTTGTGAGAAAGAGATATTGAGAGAAAGAAGGATAAATAAAGACCTGGTCAGAGAGAAATTATTTTGGATGTCAATTTCTAAAAGCTGTCCAACACATGCCAACATGTAAAACGAAAGGTAAACTGATGAATGTCAGTTTTAAATAACACAAACAAGAAATACTGATCCAACGGGTCATGGGTTAAGGTTGGATAGATTATAAACGTATTTACTGAACTGAGCTTTCCAATAGAACCCGCTAAAATGCACGAGGATTGCATGTCATAAAATGTAAATCTATAATAACATTAAATTTGAAAATCCACATAAATCTAAACCAAAAATCTCCCATATCATCAGTAATATCCCAAAATCCTTCGCCATAATATCCAGGGACACAGGAGGAATGAGCTAAAATCTACATTGGAATTAATTACAAGCATCCTGGAAAAAAGCGATTAAACTTTTTTTTTTTATGTGCAGAAATGTCTAAGGTATGTTTTTATAATCTTTATTTACTGAGGTTTCTTTCTCTATCAGCAGCAAATCTGCTTAAATTAAATTCTCTGCAATAACATTTCAATACGAAAGTTTTGGAAAATAGGATTTGAACGAAAGTCATATATGTCAAAGGTTCATCTCTATTTTAAAAAGGAAAGTTTCCATTTCCCCAAATTTTGGAAAATCTAACGGTAATGTTTAAGCGGCTGAAACTACACTCACTTCATTCATGCAACAAACCTACACACACAATATATATATATATATATATATATATATATATATAGTTTTTACCTTATTTTCACAAACTTAACATATTCAACACAGTCCGCGACCATTTGTCTTTTTCAGATACATCGATAAACAGTGTGTGTTTTTCGAGCTGATTAAACATTTTACATTAAATTTTTAGTGTTTTTATTTAATGTAAAATGTTTAATCAGCTCGAAAAACACACACTGTTTATCAATGTATCTGAAAAAGACAAATGGTCGCGGACTGTGTTGAATATGTTAAGTTTGTGAAAATAAGTTAAAAACTAAAAACTATACAAAACAGTGTCAGAAACCCACCGATATATATATATATATATATATATATATATATATATATATATATATTGTGCATGTTGGTGTGTCATATGCATGAACTGAGTGTATTTCTCGAATATAAATATATATATATATATATATTAGACTTTTTAGCTCACCAAATCTACACGCAATATATATATATATATATATCAGTAAAATCGTCTATGGAATCATAGCGTAATGGATTAGAGCGCTGGACTGAAATACATAAGGTCCAAGGTTCGAATCCTACCAACAGTCAAGTTATGCTGATGAGGAGTAGGGCTCCGAAACACGCGTGTCCGTAGATTACTGTTTTTAAAAAATAATAAATAAATAAAAAATACGTCCAAATAAAAAATGGGCGACTTTCTAAGAAAAACACCGGTTCACCGAGGCGGAGATATTAACCTTAATATCATTTAAAAAAAATCAACAAAACCATATATATATATATATATATATATATATTTTGTGTGTAGATATTTTGTATGCATGAAGTGAGTGTATTTCCAGCTGCTTTAACATGAATATATATATATATATATATATATATGTAGGTTGTAGTTTGCTTGAAGCATTGTTGAAGAAAATTATAAGGTAAAATTAAAAGCCAAGAACAATGCGAGATTTTTTTTTTTTATATAGAGTAAAATTAAATGCAAACAAAAGAAATAAAGTTCTTTTTTTTTGTTGTTTGTTTTTTCTTTTTCACACAAATTTTAACTCTAAACAACAGTAATTTTTTTTTTCTGTTGTATTCAATGGTGATATAACTACTAGAGACAGTGATTACTAGGGCTATGACAAAAGCATATTCTTTTCATTATTTTGACTCTTAATATCTTATATGTTTTTAGATAGTGATGTGGTTCTCGATTGATTAACTGTGTTGGATATATACTCGAGAGTCAAAATAAAAAGAATTTGCATTTAATTTTACTCTATATAAAAAAAAAAAAAATCTCGCATTGTTCTTGGCTTTTAATTTTACCTTATAATATATATATATATATATATATATATACTAGCTGTACCCTGCCACACGTTGCTGTGGCTCAATTTGGTGTAATGGAAAAATCTAATAAAAAGAGAAAATGCATGTTTCTTATATTCTTAGTACAGCAATCCACTCCAAAAAGTAAAAAAAAAAAAAAAGAAAAAAAAAAAAAGGCGAAAATGAAAAAAAATGGTACTCTTGCAGAATTTGATCCGGACCCTTGGGAGTTTCTGTCAATCATGGCTTGGGCTCGACCAACAATCAGTGGATTAAGCCGAATGTTGCTAAAATGTTGAAACGCTAAATCGATTTTTTTTTTTTTTTTTTGCTTTTTGTATTCAAAAATGTGAATTTTAATTAATATTTGATTATACACAGATTCGAAAAAGTTGTCCAAAAAAAATAAATGAAAGCAAAGATAAGGTAAGTTACGTTTCTACCTAACTGGATAATTTTTTAGTGTTTTTATTTAATTTAAAATGTTTAATCAGCTCGAAAAACACACACTGTTTATCGATGTATTTGAAAAAGACAAATGGTCGCAGACTGTGTTGAATACGTTAAGTTTGGGAAAATAAGTTCAAAACTAAAAACTATACAGAACAGTGTCAGAAACCCACCGAATATATGTTACCGTGACATAGGCCGACATACTCGGTGGGTTTCTGACAGTACTTTGTATAGGTTTTTGGTTTTAACTGAAAACTTTGTTATTTATTTATATGTAATCACTAGGGCTATGACAAGAGAATATTCTTTTTATTTTGACTCTCGAGTATATATCCGACACAGTTAATCAATCGAGAACCACATCACTATCTAAAAACATATAAGATATTAAGAGTCAAAATAATGAAAAGAATATGCTTTTGTCATAGCCCTAGTAATCACTGTCTCTAGTAGTTAAATTACATGTGAACATCTATATATATATATATATATATATATATATATATATATATATATATATATATATATAAAAGCGAAAATGTGTGCATGTATGTTTGTATGTACGTATGTTTGTGTGTCTGCTAAAAACTTTCGACAGACAGAACAAAAATTCACAAACTCGGTATCATATTGAAGCTCCATCCTTCGCTCGAAAAATTGGCCAAAAACGTTCATTTTTTCACCCCGAAATCGACAATTTTCAACAGGGGAAGGGGCACAAAAACTGTCCTCTTGTGACGACGACCAGTTCTACGCATGCGTTAGATGATGTCATGACCTGATTTACTTTAAATAGTTGAAAAACTGAATAAATTTCATGTACGTCGCGTTAGATCAGTTGATTAGCGCGTTGGTTCGTTATCTAAACGCTTTGAGTTCTTTTTTTTTTTTTTTTTTTTTTTAAATTTAAATATTGAACCAGTGTTATTTAAGCCATTTTTCACGTAACGTTCGTTTTTCTGTTTTTTTTTTTTTTACTTCGCTTATCCACCCTCGACCACACACCCCAAAACACCCGGGTACCCACCGATTTTTTAAATTTTAATATTGAAACAGGCTTATTTAAGCCATT
>NC_136521.1:56512505-56657505 GCF_053919585.1 Euprymna scolopes | reverse complement strand
AGAGAGAGAGAGAGAGAAATATTTTCGTATATTAGAAATTTTTCATCCTAAATTCTACACCATTATACAGAATGTAGAAACTATGCATAAATAGAAGTCAGCTTAATAGTTAAATAAAACCAATAAATAAGCCATAAAAAATAAACAGGTGATTAATTAACACTCGTTTTTCAAAGGAGTATGCAAATTAGTTACTCTTCATGCAGTTGCTCGCATCTTAATTAAGTTTGTTTTGATAATTTTTAAATAGAAAACATAGGTTTTTAAAATCAATAGCAGAGAGAGAAAAAACTCAACTTTATATATATATATATATATATATATAGATATATATATGGAGAGAGAGAGAGAGACAAAAGGCGAAAATGTCTGTGTGTTTGTATGTCCAACTAAAACTCTAAAACTACAAAACAAACATCTACAAAGTTGGTATTTTCTTAAGCTCTGGATGAATATCTACAATTTAGAAAATTGCATGTTGTATTCACGTGTATTTCTTTTGATATATATATATATATATATATACACACGTGTGTGTATGGATAAAAATCAATATGGAAAATATATAAATGTTTATATCTTTTCTGTATTTATTTCCTATTTGTTGACATGTAGAATACAAAAGATTTTTATTCACACTGAAGAAGACCGAAGTATCGGTAGAAAATTATGTGCTTTTGAAAAAAAGAAACGTTTTCCTTTCTTTCAAAAGACCTTTTGTATTCCTACATGTCAACAAATAGAAAATAAATACGGAAAAGATAAAAACATTTATATATTTTTCGTATTGATTTTTTTATCCATTCATATAAATAAAATTTAGAAAAACGAAACTTGCATGGATTTTTCCAAGAGAGTGGAGGTGTTAGCACCAACTAAAGTTGAAATAATTCTGATTTTTATTTTCAAGAAGTTATTTCCTTTACACCGACTCATTTCTTAAGTAACATATAAAATTTTGTTTATGTTCAGAGAGAGAAGTGGGTTAGGCAAAGAGGAAAGATGTAGAGAGGAAATCGTGTGTGCACGCAAAAGAGATTTGCCCCGAGCAATACCAGGTAGCCTTGCTAGTATCATATAAAGGCAATTGTCTGTGTGTATGTATGTTTCTATGTCCGGCAAAAGTTAACAACTGAAAAACAAAGAACCACAAAGTTCGAATGTTCTGATCAGGGTGGTCCTAGATGAATAATATCTAAAATGTATACAAAATTATTCTGGGCAAGATTTCATAGTGGGCATTCCAGCTATTATATTTACTAATTTGGGAAGAAAATGTCAACTCAATTCTCAAAGAATCTATTATACAATGGAGAATTGTCTGTGTATGTGCCTAGCTAGAGAGGAAGGAGATGGATGAAGGATAAAAAGGGGTTGGGAAGAGGGTAGAGGAAAGAGAGGGAGAGGGACAGAGAGACCAAGAGATAGTTATATATTATTATTACTATTTTTCTTCAGGTGATTAACCTGAAGAAGGCCAGAGGCTGAGTTGGCTAAAACATGATGAAACAATAACAACTATGAAGGTGAGGATAAGTCTGCAAATGAATAAAGAGATAGAGGTTTTAATAAATATATATTAAACTTTCGTCCCGTGAAACGCTGGATAACCTTGCTAGTATATATATATATATATATATATATATATATATATATATATATATTTAAAAGAGTGTCGCCATCAACAATTGTGGGTTTTTTTAAAGGTTTTCATCATATTTTTATTTTAAAATATTTTTATAACGCGTTTCGAGCTTAGGGTGTGCTCTCTTCAGATATTTTCGTAAAAAGTTTTTCTTTAAAATGGGAGTTTGTGGATATGCCTCCGCTGATATTAAATATGTTTTTCATAGTGGTGCGATTCGTGTGTTCAGTGTTTAGACGTCCTGTCTCCAACTTTAAGTGTTTCACTGTGACCGGTCAAAGTTAGTTTCAAAGAGTGTTTTTTAGTCCATATGGTGAAGGTTTTTATGGCTTCTTTAGGGTTCTTTTTTAAAGACTTTCTTTCCCCATGTATAGCATACACTCACACACAATCCCATACGCATACATATATATTCATGTACATGTACACATGCACACGCACAGGCACACACACATACACACGCGTACATACATAGAAATATATGTAGGAGCATACATATATACACATATACATACCCACCTACACACTCACACACGCACTCGCATACATCCACCGCTAACAATTATTTTTATTTTTTAATTTTTTATTTTATATATATATATATATATATATATATATATATATATATATATACATATACACTTTTTTTTTTTTTCCTACCAAAAAACGCATGTATATATGCGCTTAATCATTCAGACATATGTACACGCACCCACACACACACACACACAAGTAAGATGGAGAATAATAGGTAGAAGATATATATACACACACATGCACGCACATACACACATATATGTACACACATATATGTATGTGCACATACACTCACAAACATCCACATACTATGTAGGCACATACACATACACACACACACACACATACATATGCAGGGGCTCACACATACGCGTATATCCATATTCACACGAACACATTTACCCACTCATACATGTGCATACATATGTATATATACATACATACACACATACATACGGATGTGTATACACTCATCCACCCATATATATATATATATATGGGCACATGCATTCACAATCCCACACACACATACATATTCATACATCCCACCTTATGTATATATTGGTTGGAGTTTCCTTTCCAATCCATGCACATATGCATACATGGATTCGGTCACCCAAACATAAGTGCACGTATATATACAAACAAGATGTAGCATAGATAACAGATGATATATAACTATACACACACGCATACACAATCCTATGTGTACACCCACGCACATACACATATACACACGCACACACGCGCGCACACACACATACATACGTTTAATTTCTAGTTGTTTGTTTAGTTAAGAGAAATGGTACTGTACTGGATATGGGCGCGCGCACCCGCGAAAGTGTGCGTGTGCCTTATTGTGCTATTTGTGTATTTTGTGTTTTGCCTATTTATGTGTATAATTATACACATAAATAGGCAAAACACAAAATACACTTACACGCATGCATGCTTGGGTAGGTGTGCACCCTCACACACGAAACAACAAAAAAGCACAATAAGGCACACGCACACTTTCGCGGGTGCGCGCGCCCATATCCAGTACAGTACCATTTCTCTTAACTAAACAAACAACTAGAAATTAAACGTATGTATGTGTGTGTGCGCGCGTGTGTGCGTGTGTATATGTGTATGTGCGTGGGTGTACACATAGGATTGTGTATGCGTGTGTGTATAGTTATATATCATCTGTTATCTATGCTACATCTTGTTTGTATATATACGTGCACTTATGTTTGGGTGACCGAATCCATGTATGCATATGTGCATGGATTGGAAAGGAAACTCCAACCAATATATACATAAGGTGGGATGTATGAATATGTATATGTGTGTGGGATTGTGAATGCATGTGCCCATATATATATATATATATGGGTGGATGAGTGTATACACATCCGTATGTATGTGTGTATGTATGTATATATACATATGTATGCACATGTATGAGTGGGTAAATGTGTTCGTGTGAATATGGATATACGCGTATGTGTGAGCCCCTGCATATGTATGTGTGTGTGCATGTGTGTGTGTATGTGTATGTGCCTACATAGTATGTGGATGTTTGTGAGTGTATGTGCACATACATATATGTGTGTACATATATGTGTGTATGTGCGTGCATGTGTGTGTATATATATCTTCTACCTATTATTCTCCATCTTACTTGTGTGTGTGTGTGTGGGTGCGTGTACATATGTCTGAATGATTAAGCGCATATATACATGCGTGTTTTGGTAGGAAAAAAAAAAAAAAAAAAAAAAAAGTGTATATATATATATATATATATATATATTTATATATATATATATATATAAAATAAAAAATAAAAAAATAAAAATAATTGTTAGCGGTGGATGTATGCGAGTGCGTGTGTGAGTGTGTAGGTGGGTATGTATATGTGTATATATGTATGCTCCTACATATATTTCTATGTATGTACGCGTGTGTATGTGTGTGTGCCTGTGCGTGTGCATGTGTACATGTACATGAATATATATGTATGCGTATGGGATTGTGTGTGAGTGTATGCTATACATGGGGAAAGAAAGTCTTTAAAAAAGAACCCTAAAGAAGCCATAAAAACCTTCACCATATGGACTAAAAAACACTCTTTGAAACTAACTTTGACCGGTCACAGTGAAACACTTAAAGTTGGAGACAGGACGTTTAAACACTGAACACACGCATCGCACCACTATGAAAAACATATTTAATATCAGCGGAGGCATATCCACAAACTCCCATTTTAAAGAAACACTTTTTACGAAAATATCTGAAGAGAGCACACCCTAAGCTCGAAACGCGTTATAAAAATATTTTAAAATAAAAATATGATGAAAACCTTTAAAAAAAACCCACAATTGTTGATGGCTACACTCTTTTAAATATACATTTTTTCTCTCGTTGGAACTACACAACCATCACTTTAAATATATATATATATATATATATATATATATATATATATATATATACACTCCTTTAAATTCGTTTTTCTTTTGTGTGTATTGATATTCATATTAAAAACCCTCTTTTCTATTAGTATTTATTTGCTTTCCCACCAAAGCAAAATGTAACACAAGGCCGTTTTAGTGTGGGGTTAAACCAGCTCCCCGAAAAAAAAGGGAAAAGGGGCACTCTGGTTGGGACCAAAAATAGTAATTGTCCCAGCATAGAGGGTTTCCCCTCCATTGACCGGGACAAATTACCTTAAGTGCAGCATCTGCAGAACAGATACTACACTTTGGTCCTGGCCTGAATGCCAAGAATAACAGAAAAAAGGCAACCCTCTTTTCTATTTATTTAAAAAGAAAATACAATTTTCTTAAATATGAGTTGTGGAATTGCATTCACTAGCAAAAGATATAGCTAATTTGCATATTCTTTTAAACATTCATTTTAATTAATTCCCTATAGGTTGTTCTGGTTTTCTAATGGGATAATCATCTTTAGTTAACAATTATGTGTAATTATATTCATGCGGATATTCTACATGATTTATACTTGCATAATATTTGCTTAAAAAGTTTATAGTAAACACAAAATTGTTTCCATATATATTTATGTATACGTATATATTTTTGTTTAACAAATTTTGCCTACCAAACTCCTCCTAGAGTTTTTGGTCTACAGACATGAAACTTCATATATAAGGTATTTGAATCCATGCAAAAATTTATATTTGGGTTTTAGCCTAAAAATTTGGTGCAAAAGTGTGAAAATTAAAAAAAAATGAAATTTGCCAGGTGAAGGTTGAACGCCGGCATTAGGAATTTATAACGTAGTAGCTATTGGTTCATGTTTTAAGTTTTAGTCTTACAGTAAACATGTTTTAATAGCCCAGTCATATACTTTTTTAATCGTTACTATATTGCATCCAATATATCTATCTATCTATAAAAGTGAAAATGTCTGTCTGTCTTTTCTCTATGGTAGTTAAGGTAGACTATTATACAGAAAGGCATTACTTTACATATTTACACTTTTTAATATATACATATGCACATAACTTATGAACAGTACATAGGGCCCGAGCAAAGCCAGGCGGAACTGCTAGTGTATATATATATATATATATATAGTACAAATCTTTGTTGAAATTCAAAGACTTCCATTTTTTCTTTTTTGTAACTTTTGTTTATTTCATCTTGAATTTCTTCATTACAGCCGTTCCGTTAATGGGATGGCAATTTTATGATTTTATGTGTTCATAAAAATTTCCTGTTCTCACCAACTCATCAGATGTTGTTTCGAGTCGATGTTACCGACAAAAAGTTGATTTTGTACATCAACAATATATATATATATATATATATATATATATATATATATATATATATATATATATATATATATATATATATAAAATGTGTGTGTCAAATTGTGAAGAAAGAGTTGCACAATCTCCAACATCACCTCTCCTGAGTCGGTGCTGCTTGATTTTAGTAACAAGAAGAAATCCCAACCAATTAGAAATAACGGCAACACAAACATATACAGCAAGTATTATTCACAGTTAACCGTTTTAGTACTGACCAGTCTCAACTTTGATCAACTCTAATGAGAACCGGTGACTCAACATGATTATGCCATATGTACAGGGTGTATCAAAAAACATTCACACTTTGAATGGCGATTTGTGAACATAGAATGAAATGGAATTACTTCGGATACAGAAGACAAATTTAATTGAAGAATCATGGTTGCAAATTTTCAAACTGATGACCATTATTGTCCAGACACTGATAAAGTGTGTGTACATATTTTGAGACTGTGTGTGTGTGTATATATATATATATATATATATATATATATATAATAATAAATTCTACAGCCAAACCCGTCGCAGCCCACAAGAGCCATGACAGTCAACAAACTGGAAGTCCAAGACTCGAGTTTCGCCCTCATTTGGGCTCATCAGTTACACATCCGAACTCAGGATTCGAAACCCGAGCCTCTTGCATGCGAGGCAAGCACTCTACCAACTTAGCAAACACCCCGCACACAAGAATTTCTATTAACCAATACAGATCAAGTAAACCGCGCCGAAATCCGACTGTGATATATATATATATGAATGATTAGTTTAGGCTCATTATGGGGTAATATGTTGATATATATCCAATAAGGAAGTGGGTGATACTATTGGTATGAATATACTAGTAACACAACTGATAGATGTATGCTCAGTTTAAATCCACAAGTAGACATTTTGGTCAGTTGTTCAACTGAGTTAAATAGAATAATGGTGCTGAGAAGAAAACCATGATTTGATGATGTAATCAAAAATTTAGTCAAATCTCATATTATATTTGTCTTTTCTCAGTTGGACAACAACCTGAACAGCTTTCTCATTTGAAAAGGCTGTATTGGGTTGAAATAAATTTATGAGATTTGGCTAAATTTTGGTTGTTTTTTTTTTACTTTTATTTTTGCTCTGCTATGCACCGAGCTCTTCCACAGCATTCTCTCTCTCTCTCATATGTATATATATGTGTGTGTGTGTGTGTGTATATATATATATATATATATATATATATATATATATATGGGGGAGTTATAAGAATAAGATCGATTCGTTAATATAATACAAAGTTCAACAAATTTCTTTGGAGCTTATATAGAGTATCAATAAAATAAGAAGAGGATATGATTAAATAACCATCCCTTTTCAATCACTTACCTTATATTCTTCCCGACAGTTTAATCACACATATTGTACACATATATTAAACCCACAATGATAGATATGCAATGCACCTTTCTTCATTATATAATAAAAGCTATATTCCTCCTATATCACAGAAATCACTTTAGTTCTCCCATTCTCTCTCCGAACAGTCTCAATATTTTATCTCTCGCAGCACAATTATTTCGCTCCTAATGTAGCTATAACTAGACGTCGTGTCCCTATTATGTTACCTAGCATCTTTCCTCTTCTGATGAGAAACATGAGGCTTCGAAATACCATGGTATAAAGAGCTTTACTTATCCTACACCCCTAATTGATGTATCATCCACATTGAATAAACAAATAAATCTATACACATTAGTATATATTTTTATATTGTCGTTTTCTTATTTTATTGTACTCTCTCTCTCTCTCTCTCTCTCTCTCTCTCTCTCTATATATATATATATATATATATATATATATGTATATATATATATATATATATATATATATATATATATATATAATGGAATAGGTTCTTTAAACAGATCTGTGTAGGACTTAAATATGAAAACTGTCTTTGAAACCACGTGTAAAATGCAAATATTTTATTAAAATTATAAAAAAGAAAATTTTTTTTTTAATGACCTAATACAAAATAATCGAATGATCACAATATGAAATCACGTCATGTTTTTGAGTGAGAAAAACAAAGGTTTCACTCTGGAAGTTGTATGGACGGGACATGTCCCAATAATGTGAATAATCAAAGATCAATATCGCTTTGATGTCTGTCCATCTGCGTCTCTCAATTCCCAAGTTAGAAAACCAAGTAAAGTAAATAATTTTAGTTATGTAGCCTCTCTCTCCATAAGTCAATTCTCTTCAATAATACGTTTTTCATACGCTAGTTAAACAGACGATAACTGACCACAAGACAATCGATCATGAAACAGCGATGATGAAAAAAAACGTCTCAACACATAAACATGTACAAGTATGTACAAATTGTTTTTGTTTTTTTTACTTCTTGATCACTCATGAGTGAGAACATAAGTAATATTATAATTCATATACTTTTACATCATTATAAAAAAGAATGATAAAATACTCAATACATTCTGAAATATAAAAACAGTATATAAACAATTTAAATAATATTTTCCAAAATTTAAGGCTTAAGGAGTCTTAAGAAACTTAAATTTATACAAGTTAAATTGATGGCTAATAAATATAAAACAAATTCAATGCAAATCTGAAATATTTGAATTTTCAAATGAGCGATTATATCCATATTATGTCTCCTAAAAACATAAAAAAAATACCCCAAAGAAACTGAAATTCAGTGAATATTTATCAATTAATGCCCTATGTCTACTTTTAAAATTTCATAAAAATCAAGAATTTTGACAAAGAGCTCTCACCCCATTTCTGCCGCCTTTGCGTAAAACTTAATATAGTAGAACCCCGAGATACGGTGGCCCCAGATTACGTTTTTTTTTTCAGGTTATGATGTGTAATACAATGTTTTTCCAGCCTCTGGTTATGGTATTAGCTCTGCCTTACAGTATTATTGATAATGTTATTTGATTATATACATGTGTATTGTATACTTTACTGTATTTTGTTGACGGATTTAAAATTTGAATTCAACCAAAAGTACTACTCTACAATAAATATCCGCTCCGGTGGTGTAACGATTCATGATGACTTTTTCGCTGATTTGCTGCTTTTGTTGTTCCATCTTATATTTGATCAATTCAGCTTCTTTTGGGAAACTCCGTTTATATGAAATTTTTTTTTTTTTTAGGTACGTATCCTTTATAGTATCGTCTAAATTATTTCAAATAACAAGCTCAATGAAGTTGTGTTTCTGGCTCAAGATACGTTTTTTTTGTTCCAGGTTCTGATGTAGAAATCGATGTTTTTCCGGCCCCTGGTTATGGTGTTAGCCCCGCCTTACAGTATTATTTTTAATATTGTTTGATTATATACATGTGTATTATATACTGTACTGTATTTTGCTACAAATTTTTAATGCCGTATCCTGGGGTTCTACTGCATAGCTTACATTATGACGCTTATGCCTAGTAACTATTCCTAAATTAATAATGATCGGTTATTATTTTTTTGGTAGGGGCGAATACTTTGCACACAAATATATAAACATACACGCATAACTAACTGATATAAATAGATGCTTCGTTGATGAGGATGTACCAGCCTTTGTTATCTCTGTCTCTCTGATCTCTCATTTGTTTGTTTCCTTTGCGTGGTTTTTCTGATGTAAATTTTAAATCTCCACAAAAAGAGCACACACGTTTTGCGCTTATCAGAATATCTAGCATCAAAAACCTCAATTATGCAAGCTTTATTTTGAGTAAATGTGTTACTTAAGTGTATTCAAAGTAAAATTAAGTTTTTGTTTTTCATACAATAACATCCGAGTTGAAGGAATTAAAATCTATATAAAGCCAGTAGATGTATGCCTGTGCGTAAATATTTAACCGATTAACTCTTCAACTACTTCAACACTAAAATTAACAGACAATAGTAATTATTAGGGTTAGGACAACAGCATATTCTTTTGATTATTTTGAATCTCGAGTGTGTATCCATTGATATCTTATATGCTTTTATATAGAGTGATGCGGTTCTCGGTTGATTAACTGTGTCTCACTGCGTCGGATATATACTTGAGAGTCAAAACAATAAAAAGAATATGCTGTTGTCATAGCCCTAGTAATCATACACCAAGAATGGTTTACAATGAATAAAATTTAAATAATAGTAAATACCAACTAAATTCAGCAAGAACATCCACAATTACGAAAGGAGATTCAATGGGTAAAATTATATATTAATTAGTATATAAAATTATCTATATCAATAAAACGGTAGATATATGTCTGTGTATGCCTGTAAATATTTAATTAGATGTATGTATGTGAGTGAATGAAAATCAATTAGTGAATCTATTTTGCCCTTAACTTATCAGAAGAAACAGCAACAATCAATCCATTAAAAGGAGATAAAGTGCGTTTTGACATGATTAAGATCCGAAAATTGGAAGAGAAGTTGTAAATACCTTATATTATGAAAATGGTGTGATGTAAACATATAAGGTATTTACAGCTTCTCTGCCAATTTTCGGATCTTAATAATGTCAAAACGCACTTTATTTCCTTTTGATGGATTGATTGTTGCTATTTATTTTGATGAGTTAAGGGAAAAATAGATTCACTAATTGATATAATAATTAAATGATTGATTTTGTGTTATGAAATAGATACTTTCAAGAATTGTAAATGTCAACTGAATTAAAGGGATAAATTGTAAGATGGTCAACATCATAAACTTTAGAATATAGACTTTTGTCATTCATTCACTAATATATATATATATATATATATATATGATGATAATTGCAAAGTCTTGTCAGACGAGTGCCCCTCCCTCAGACACTTAAAGTCCATGAGCCCATATGCCTGAGGGAGTATCTACACAAAGATGATGTTACAGAGTCTTAGCTTTGTTCGACAGCTAAATCTCTCTCTCGGTTCAAAATGTTTAGACCCAGCAACAAGCAAGAGCAAGATAGCCAGCAACAAATTAAACTGCAGAGTAGCTTAATGCAGGTATTGGTCTCCCGCTTTATGTTTTTTTTTAAATCAGAGATTTGCTTCTCCTAGAAAGGTTGCCTTCACCACGGCTTACGGAAGCCCTCTCCACCTCCAACACATATATACATACACACAAATATACACGGTGCTAGTTGGCTGTTGACCCCGAAAAAGGGTTCATTCACTCTTTGAAAGATCTTGTTTTTAATCCTTCAGGGAGACTAGCCACTCTCCTCACCAAATAAGTCTGGTGGGGGAACCAGTTTAGTTGCCGGTGACCCAACGATGAGGTAGGTAGTACTGGGTTACATGGTACCAGTAGCATATGACATGACATGACCTGACCATATATATATATATATATATATATATAATACCAGATTCAAGCAAGCAAGAAGTCCAGACAGATCAGAGTTTTATAATTAACATTTTACATAATTCGAAAAAATATTTAAAAAAAAAATCTTTTTTTGAATCAAAGTAAGTCATACTCTGTAAGCCGCAGAAGCGGTATATATTATTTGACATATGCGCGCAACTAGCGTCTACAATGTACAATACATTAAACCATAAAGCTTTGCTTCAATAACATCTGAAGGCATTCCAAGCATTATCACCTACAGCATGGCATGCAAAAACAAAAGAAAAAAAAACATCTTGGATTACCTTGACGAAGGTTCTGTTACAAACTGAAATTTTTTTTTTTAATAAAAAAAAAAAACGTATTTATTTATTGAAAAAATAATCTGCACTTGTCTTGGTCTTTTAAACCATAAAACTTTTAAAAACATTTAAAAGTAAATGTTTAAATTTCAACGATATTTTTCACAGTTGATGATAGCCGTATGGATTTGGTCTTTGCTAATAGAGTCAGAGATGACTTTGTTGCCGAGTTTGAATCCCCCCTCCCCAACCGGCGGTAATCGTGACACCCTGCACTGATGATTTCCAAAAGGATGAAACACTAGTGTCTGTAGGTATTTAATAATTATTATAGTAAATTATGTCAGCCCCTTTAAGAAACTCATTTTTTTATAATTGAGCACTTTACAGTTGAAATAAAGTTGGTCACTTTAATTTGCATGTGCAGATCATCATATAATGGTTAGATCACTCTGCATATGAAACGCAGGTATCTTTGCTAGTGGTATATATATATATATATATATATATATATATATATATATATATAGTGAGAATGTGTGTGTGAAGACAACTCTTAACCTATATACTCAGCAAATTTTTGATCTACAGACTTGAAATTTGTTATATAGGGTATTCAGACATGTGAAAAATCTTTTAATCAGTTTTCATCTGGAAAAAAAAGGCTGCTAAGGAGGTCAAAATTGAAAACAATGGTGCTTGGGGGGGGTTATTGGATTTCTATCTGTTTGTCAACTGTTTCACGATTGTCACATGACAGGTTCCATATGTTAAGAATAAGTAGGTTTGAAAGCACTTTAATGATAGTGGAAAGCTGGCCTAATGATTATCATACTTGACTGTCTTTAGGTTTGGTTTCGATCTCAGCTTGAATATTTGTTTTTTACTTACAAGAACTGAACTGTTCAGAAAAAACATACTACTTGCAGCACGTCTCAATTTTTTCCCCCTTTTTTTTTTACTTCATTTTTTAAAATTTAATGTTACATTTTAAACTGGGCAACGTCTGTTACATCTGCTAGTATATATATATATATATATATATATATATATATATATATATATATATATATATATATATAAGCAAGATAAGACATTAAAATCTGATGAAAAATCCTGATAGATATTACTAGAGGTAATACTTTCAGGGTAATTCTAACCAAAAAGGAAAAGCTCAATATTAACAAGAGAATTGCTGATGAAAATAAAATTGAATAAATTGCAATATTTATTAATTCATCAAATATTCAAACATAAATAAAATTCCTTAGCCCATGGATTTCCAAAGCTAGGGTTTTTTCATTGAAGAATAAAAACCATTAAAATAGATAATTTGACACATTGTTATAAATAAAAATTGAATCAATTACAAAGCATCACAATGGTTAACATTTGTTTAGTATCACAAACACATTTTTATCAAAGCTATAGCAAAGATATCCCAACTTGGTGTACATCTTCCCTAAGTGTAGGGGAGTTTATGAAGAGCAAATATACCAAATATAACCTTAACCTTGAAAAAATGGTGTGCACCATCCCTAGATAAGAGACCATCATCATGTCAGATTTGGTCACGATCGGTCCGGTCGTTTGAGTTGTAAGACAGTATATATACATAGGCTATGACCTCAAACTTTGACCTTTACCTTAGAAAATGATATGCACCATCCCTAGGTTGTAGACCATCATCATGCCAAGGTTTGGTCATGATCGGTCCAGTGGTGTGGGCTGTATGAGAATGGTACACACAGACGCCACTACTTTATATATATATATATATATATATATATATATATATATAAGTGTGTCTACAAAGTCTGGCTACATTATGCAGCCAGATTTTGTGGGCACCGTGTAGATTATGCAGCCAGACTTTGTGTGCACCGTGTAGATTATGCAGCCAGACTTTGTGGGCACACTCTCTCTCTCTCTCTATATATATATATATAGAAGTGACAATTGTTTTATAGGGGTCCATATTGGGGATCATATATCGAGAGATGATGGGGGACATATAATGGGTACATGTAATACAGAGGGGACGATGAGGGAGACA
Source organism: Euprymna scolopes (assembly GCF_053919585.1). Lineage (NCBI taxonomy): Eukaryota > Metazoa > Mollusca > Cephalopoda > Sepiida > Sepiolidae > Euprymna > Euprymna scolopes. Next base: position 56,643,805 of record NC_136521.1, on the reverse strand, counting down.
AGACATTTATAACAGAGTGAGAGGAGAGAGAGATAATGAGAATTCATTATTGAATGAATGTGTATTACTGTTCTTTTACATCAGAGGGGGAGAATCATTACTTATGATGGCGGAGGGGGACACATTACTTGAAAGGGGGCTATACAAAGTTCATATTAAGATGATTAACACATTACCTTCAATTGTTGAATGGTGTTACGAAGACAACAGTTACAAAAAATTGATAGTAATTCTTTACTTCATTTCACCGATCGAAATGATGATGACATCAGAAATTCAAATTTCAGGATCTGCATAGTTTAATGTTCTTTCCTTCGCTTCCAAAGAACCCTGACTCCAACTCTCTCTCTGACTAGCAGACTCAACTGTTCTGCCTCATCTGCTCGACTGCCGACTGCCCAACTCTTAACTCCTCTAATCTGCTAATCCTAGCTCCTATTATTGAGAATTCCCTTTTTGCTATGACGTCAGATGTGTGGTTCCAAAACGTGACCAACTCACATGTCCACTCACATGTCCAAAACACACTTTCGACAATAAAGAATTCTCAACTGACCTATTTTTTTTAAATTCAGTTTTCATAAAAGAACAAACAATTAAATTCTTTTTACAATACAAACAATATCGAACTATTTCCAAAACAATAGCTAAATTCTAACATTCCAATTTCTGAATCTATTCTGAATCTTGCTTACAAGGTTCGAGTCTCGGCTTATCCTAATCTCATTTTCCACTTATCTTATGTTTTTCTTATTTACAGGAAAGGGGACAGCCCTTTTTCCTGTAACAACGATATCCGGGACCAATTTCTTAATTGGATGCCTAAAATACTAGTAATGAAAACTATGAGAAAGAAGAGACAGTTTTAATATGATTAAATGGGCTTCTCACCTTTATGCACGCCACTAGGGCCATGCTTCTGTTCAGTCTCAAAGGACAAAGAATACCCCTTAGGGGCAGTAGCACATGTAATTGTGAGACAAGGGTGGCGCAATCCCTAATCACACCTGAATCGGCACTGTTTGAGTTCAGTGGCAAGGAGAAGACCAGGACGGCTGGAAACAATGCCGAGATAAGCGGAGAGCACATATAGCACCTGAAAGTCCCAAATGGTCACCCATTTAGTACTGACCAGGTTCAACATTGCTTAACTTCGGTGATCCAGCAGGAACCGGTGTGTCAACGTGATTATGCCGTACGCCACTAGTTAGATTGCAATTATTTAGTTTTCCATGGCCTTTTAGAGATCTAGCACCAATTAACCTTTCTATATTTTCTTAAGTTTCTTATTAGTGATTAGGCACACAATGTCTAGGTTCATGCAATCTAGAATATCTGTTAACTTTTATTCAGTTGGCTATGTGTCCATAGTCTACAGCGTAAAAATTAGGCGACCTAAATCTGCGAATACTGTTGCAGTGAAAAGACTCGCTATGCCCCATGCTGTGTTAGAAACAGCCAGTCAGCTACCGGTGTGAATTCGCTGATGAAAAACAAATAAAGACGTCAATATGGCTACTTACCATGATAAATAAGTCGTGAATCAAGAGCCTTTTGTTGGTCACGTTTTGGATTGTTCAAGATGTCTGTTTTGATGGAAAGGAAACTGCTGAGGTTGACATCTAAAAGAAACAGAAAATTTGTATTATCTAAATGAATATAGATGAAAAAAAAGTTTGCTTTCATAGATTACATCTATACTACTAGCAAATCCGTTCACTTTTATTTCAATACTAGAACGTAATCTTTTGAAATATCTCTACTATTATATAAAAAAAATCACTGTTTGTGTGTGTGTTTTTTTCTCATAGGTTCTGAAATGACTGAGCTTATCATTTCCAAATTTCACACAAAGATAATTTATGTGTCTGGCAATGTTCTTAGATATGTTTTGTACATAAATTCATCTGATAAGTATCAAAAATCGAAAAAAAAAAAAAAATCTGATCCTAAAAATAGTCTGTCTTTCTTATAGATAAAAAATAATTTTTAAATTGGGAATATTTTACACCGGCCAAGGGAGATAATTCTTAGCAAATAAAGGGAGATTCAATTCTCAGCAAATCATTTCTTCTTAAAAAAAAAGAACTATTGCCATCTGAGATATAGCTCAGTGATAGAGTATTCGACCCCGGATCGAATGTTCCCGTGTTCAAGCCCAGATGCACATCGCCATTTTATTTACATTTTTTCTTATTAATAAGTTCAGTTTATGATAAAAGAAGAGGTACCATTTAAAATCGCAAATTATTTCTTCGTTTACATATTTTAAAACTAAACAATAATCAAAAGTGACATTTCCGGGGAATTCATCATCAAACACAGATATCAGCTGACGTAAACAGAGGGAATTTGATGAAAAACATTATCATTATTCTTCTTTTTTTTTTTTTTTTGCGAATTAGTCCATGGACAAATTATTCCTCGTAATATATAATAATCAATAGAGGATTGACACTGTAATGATGCATACACAATCTGCATAAATTAAAATATCATGCATATTGAATGACAGGGCAACCCCGGGCGTCCAGTGTGTTTGTTTATATATATATATATATATATATATATATATATATATATATATATATATATATATATATATATATATATATATATAGTGAATAAATCACAAAAGAATATATTCCAAAGTTCATGATGTTGACCATCTTATAATTTATTCCTTTAATTTAATTGACATTTACACTCAATCACTTACTTATTATATCAATCAGGTAATCTATTATGGTCTTAACTCATCATAAGAGCATGATACATTTACTGATTGATATAATTGATTGATTTTGCACTACGAAACAGATGGTATTTATTTGCTCCCCCACTGAGCAAATTAGGCACAAGGCCGTTTTTAATGTGAGGTAAAAACCAGCTCCCCTAAAAGAGGTCACTCTGGTTACCAAAAATAATAATTGTCCCAGTATAAAGAGTTTCCCCTCCATTGACTGGTACAAATTATCTTAAGTGCAGTATCTGCCGGAACAGATGGTATTTATTTGCTCCCCCACTGAGCAAATTAGGCACAAGGCCGTTTTTAATGTGAGGTAAAAACCAGCTCCCCTAAAAGGGGTCACTCTGGTTACCAAAAATAATAATTGTCCCAGTATAGAGGGTTTCCCCTCCATTGACTGGTACAAATTATCTTAAGTGCAGTATCTGCCGGAACAGATACTACACTTTGATCTTGACCCTGCACTACGAAACAGATACTGTCAAGAATTGTAAAAGTCAACTGAATTAAAGGAATAAATTATAAGATGGCCAACATCATAAACTTTGGAATGTAGTCTTTAGTCATTTATTCACTATATAGCTCTGTAATTACATTGAGCTTCTTAAATAAGGATTGGTATATATTATAAGAAAATATATTTCCACAGAAATAGATATATATACTTTTCAGTTTCTGATTCATAAATAATAATGGCTCCCTCACCAAACTCCGTCCATTCTAATTGGCTGAGCACTAATAATTCTATGCTTCATTAACAAACGGTTACTATAATTATAATATGGCGTCACTAAAAGACATATTACTTTGCACAGCATCAAGTTCATTTCATGCTTAGGTCATTACAGTTTTGTGTATGTGTTGTACTACACAATTCGCTAAGCATTTGCTATAAACATGAACGAGTCTCACAATATTGTGTATCCACAAGTATCGCATCACTAATAGTTCTTATTATAGTCCGTGCATGCATATGTTTGTGTGCGTGTGTTAAAAAAAAAAAACTTTTGTTGTTACAACAATTGTAAAAAAATAATAAATGTATATAAACATTACAAAATGGAATATTTCATTAAATAAATAAACATATATTTATTCAGTAAATTTACAACGTTCACAGGAAACATGAGTTGGAACAATTACATTGAGAACATTGCTAAGACCACTGCGAAGAAGGTGGGTTCTCTCTACCGTGCTAGAAAGCTATTAATGCCTGAAAGTATCCTATACCTCTATAAGGCCACCATTCGCCCATGTATGGAGTATTGTTGTCATATTTGGGCTGGTGCATCTGCCACTAGTCTCTCACTCCTAGACAAGGTACAAAAGAGAGTCGCCAATCTGATAGGTCCTGAACTGGCAGCTAAACTTCAGCCTCTGTCACATCGACGAAATGTTGCATACCTCTGCCTGTTCTACAAGTACTTTAATGGTGAATGCTCTGACGAACTGCAAGCACTTGTGCCCCCTCGACGTAAATACCCTCGACAACTCTGACAAGCAGCTAAATCCCACCCCTTCACAGTAGAAATCCCTAGATGCAAGACAGCTTTCTACTTCAGTAGTTTCTTCCCCAGACCAGCTAGACTTTGGAATTCCCTTGCGGGTCCCTGCTTCCCTGACTGTACTGACATGCAGAAGTTCAAGTGTAACGTGAACCGATATCTTGCTGCCCAGCTTCCTACACAGTACCCATGATGCTTATGTCCCTGATAGTAGCCCCCTACAACAAAGTGTCAATGTGCCTTGTTTGGGGTGAAAATGCAATAAAAAAATTTTTAAAACAATACATTTAAAATTTTTTTTAATTGTATTTCTATTTAAACAAACTGAGCTACAGCTAGTATATATATATATATATATATATATATATATATATATATATATATATATATATACACACACATACGTTCTTTAATTTATGAAGCTTGATGTAATTACAGAGCATATACAAATATATGATAAAAAGTCTATATTCCAAATTCCAAAATGTTGTCCATCTTGCTGTTAATTATTTTCAGCATGTTAAAAATTCCATTCTTGGCAGCACCTGTTTCATAGCGCAAAACCATTAATATGATTATGCCAGTTTTTTTTTATCTTTTCCATTATGACTCATCAGAAAAATAAGAACTCATCACCTTTAAAAGAAAATAAAAGGAATATGGGCATAATTACATAAATCCGAAAAAATTGGCATAATAATTATGTTAATGGTTCTGTACTACAAAACAGGTGCTGCCATGCTGAAAAATATAAACAGTAAGATGGGCATCTTGGAATTTGAAATATAGACTTATATATATATATATATATATATATATATATATAATAGGACAACAAGAGTATGAAATGAAGACACAAAACTATATATTAGTAGATATAGAATAGATCATTTATTGAATAATAGAATACAGGCAAAGATTGGGGGATAGAAGGGACTCTTTATGCCAGGGCATTTCGAAGCCTAATGCTTCTCATCAGAAGAGTAGAGAAGGTGCTAGGTACCTCTACTCTTCTGATGAGAAGCATTGGGCTTCGAAATGCCCTGGCATAAAGAGTCCCTTCTATCCCCCAAACTTTGCCTGTATTCCATTATTCAATAAATGATCCATTCTATATCTACCAATATATAGTTTTGTGTCTTCATTTCATACTCTTGTTGTCCTATTGTATAAGCTCCAATAATTATTGTTGGGCTTGGCATTATCCGGATAAGTCTCCTTTTGTGGAATTGATCTTTGTCTTTTCCTTTTACATTAAGATATATATATATATATATATATATATATATATATACATATATATATACATATATATATACATATATATATATACATATATATATATATATATATATATATATAGGGTGGAAAGATAAAATTATTGCCCTAGCAGATACGAAATGATTCTCTTAATGCCCCCCCCCTACTCCCTTGACCTGAACCCGCTAGACTACTTTGTTTGGTCATACTTTGAGAACATCACCAACATGAACACCCACAACACCAAACCAAACCAAACTGCCGATGCTTGTGGAAAAGGCATACTCCCAGTTCTGGACCCATATTGAGCAGTGATTGAGGGTGAAGGTGGTTACATTAGGTAGATTTCAGCTCTACTACATAATCAAGTTACCTGCATTGATTTTTTTTTTTCAATAAAAGTTTTAAAATAAAGCTGTAATATTGTTTTCTTTAGGGCGACAATTTTATCATTCCACCCTGTATGTAGCCGTTACAAAAACATTAGACAACTGTTATCCGACTATATAACAAAGTGTCGTGGAGACAAAAAAATAAAGAAAACAAATTAAACAGAGGAAAAGAAAAAGCAAACAAGAGATCAATTTCGTTTTTATACATGAACATCTTTAATATAATCTACTATGATATAAAAGGAAATTTGTGTGAATGTTCGTTCCCTATGAACTCGGAAACGGATGGGCTAAACAGAGACAAATATAATTTATAAAACTTACTATGCCTGTCTGTTTTCATATTTTTAAACTTTATCGCTCCCGAAGCTAAAAGTTGCAGAGCGGCGCTAAGGGCCTCAAATGATTGGATTTTTTATGGACCATTCTTATACGGGTCTTTAGCCAGTTAAAATAGTTTTTAACAGATCAAAATCGAAAAAATCGTTATGCATTTTGTATGTTCATTTTAGTTTATTTTTAATCAGTTCATATGTGTGTCACATTGGAACAGTGGTAACGTCACCAGCTTTGAATGCTACAGTTTTGCTTTCAGTTTCAATTCTAAGCTGATAGCACCCAAATACTTTTTTTTTACTTTTGAAATCTTGACAAATTAAAATATCATATTTAAGTGTAATTACAAAATTATGAGATGTTCCTTTATTACATTCGACCGGTCACAATGATGATGACATTCAAGAATTCAAAGTCGACTACATGATTAAAACTTTCTCCCTCGCATTCAAAGACTGCCTTCTCTGATGATGTCAGCTCTCTAACTCGTCTCTCGAACCTGTCTGTCTAAAACTAGAAAAATATATCGAGAATTCATTTCTTCATGACGTCATACGTATGTCTGGCCACGTGATCAGTCCATGTGGTCTAAACATGTGTTGTTTGGCACGTTTCCAAACGACTTTTGCAGACAATGACTGTTCTCTAACCTATTTTTCGATCTAACTTATTTTTCAACATATTTAAATTTGCTATTGTTCGTTCTTCTAACTGACCTTATTTTAATTCAGTTTTCATAAAAAAGAATTGAAAAATCAAAATTCCGTTTACTCAAACATATCTACTATTTTATATTAATTTGAACAATGCGAATTCCTTCCTGAATCTATTTCCGAACCTTACTTACCAGGTTCGAATCTCTGTCTATCTAATCTCATTTTTACATATTTAATGTTTTTCTTACTTACAAGAAAAGGGGACCTTTCTTGTAACACGTTTTTTTTTTTTAATATCGTTTTCATCAAATTCTATTTTTTATTTTCTTTAATAAATAATTTTCGTAATTTTTATATATAATCATCTTAAAAATATGAGAAATATGTAGATGCCATTGTTTTCATGTGAAATTTAGTTTTGCGATTTCCAAAATTTCGTCCCAATAGTGTAGAAGAGCCAAATATTATATATATATATATATATATATATATATATATATATATATATATATATATATATATATATAATGGCTACATCAGGCAAGTAGATAGATTATTAAAACAAAGGGTGACAATGGCTTTTTCATAAACTGTTTACACTTCAAGTACTAAATACAAAGAAAACACTATAACAAATTGCCAATTAGAGATTATATATCTACTATTATGCAAAAGAAACTTTGTGTGTGTGTGTGTGTGTGCGCATGCATATGTGTTCGCATGTACGGCATAATCACGTTGACACACCGGTTCTCATCAAATCACCGAAGTTAAGCAATGTTGAGCCTGGCTAGTACCAGATGGGTGACCATTTGGGAATTCTAGGCGCTGTTTATGCTTTCCATTTATCTTGGCATTGTTTCTAGTCGTCCTGAACCTTCACTTGCCACCGGTATTCAACAATGTCGAGTCAGGAGAGGTGTGGTTAGAGATTGCACAACTCTTGCCGCAAAAATTTCACACGCAGGCACCCTTACCGTGGGTATCCATAGTCTGTCAAGACTGAAGGAAGCTATTGTTTGCATGTGTGAGTGAGTTCGTACCCTATGAAGGTACTAGATATGTCTGGGAGTATTCTTATGTAGGTTTTGTATCAAGCTGCATCTGATAAGTATCGAAAAGCGATAAAAGCCGATTAAGTAAGGAAGTCCGATTTTGACCAGAGGTAACATTTTTATGCACCCTAACATCACAAATGCATTTGAGAAATTTTATCACCGCACAAGCAGAAAGGCCAATCTATAAAATCAATTGTAGATTCTTTCATAAGACAGGAGTGCGCTCGAAATGAATATTTCTTTTTAGAACACAACTAAACCATGATACTTGACTTTTATACGTTAAAGTTTAATTCCAGTGATTATGTAAAAATAATTTCATGAAATTCACAGTTGGTTCTTTGATAAGTCAGGTGCGCATTTGAAATGAATGTTTCTGTCTAAGGCGCAACTGAACCATGATACTTGACTTTTACATTTTAAACTTTAAATGAAGCCACTCTTTACAGATCATTTTACAAAATCAGCAGTAGATTCTCTACAGTGCAATGTAGACTACAATGCATTATGGACTACGAGTAAGTCACTGTGAGGAGATATGTGAAGTTTCTTCCTGGTACACTTGAGGGGATAATCCCTGACTAGAGCAATCGATTTGATTAAAACATGGTTGATTTCACTGATTTCGATGACAATAAAAGTATGAGTGAGTGGTACATTTGTTGATACTTATTTCATCCCGGACAACGTCAGGTCCCCTACCAGTCTGTATATAGTCATCCACATACAGTACTATCTCGTTGTTTCACAGCTCATCAGTGCGGCTAGACAGGCAACTGCCTCAAGCCAGGATCAAAACCTGACTGTCCAAATGACAGTCAAGGCTTCTCACCAATATATATCTATATATATAAAAGTGAAAATGTATGTATGTATGTGTGTTCACTTTTTCTGTATGTCAACAAAAGGCTTTTTTCAGGGAAGTGGTCGCTCGCTTCACAACTGTTTAAAACTTTTTATATCACATATAAATCGTAATATCTCACAGTTAACAACAAAGCTCGCCTGTCTATTTAATTTGCTTGATTTCGGGAAGATAAATATTCAACACTTGTCGCTCGCCGCATGTGGGTTAGTCTTTTTCCTATAACATCTTGGGGGGGAGGAAGCGTTCAGCAGTAAATGAAGGTACTATCCCGCAGTCAAACTTGACCTCATTAACTCATTAAAACGGGCACCTGCTAAATCCAAGTAATTAAATAAATTCAAACATGTTTCCGTTAGCATGTTGCGGTGGGGCAATGGTTAATGTCGCACGTTTTTTTTTTCACACTTTAATTTACAACTTTGCCTCAAGGGTTCGGGTTCGATCCTCATACTTACTTTTTTTTTTACCCCCCCCTCCCCCTTCTGGAGTTTCCACACACACCTCCAAACACCCGGGCAATGCCGGGTACCCCTCGCTAGTATATATATATATATATATGTATGTATGTATGTATGTATGTATGTATGAGGTGCCTTCAATATGTTTCTAGACGTTTTTTTGTACAGGCATTTAAAATTGTTGCATTGAAAATTCAATATGTTATTGCGATACATCTTATGAGATGACTGACCAATTTTTATGACTTCAGGTTCCAATGAACAGCTGCAGTAGAAACTGGAAAACACCTGACTAAAACCTAATTGTCACAGTTGGTGAATTTTAAAAATGCAATCTGGACGTGAGGACGCTTTACAAGAACGATATGCAATAAAATTCTATTTTAAACTTGGAAAAAATGCCACAGGAACATATGGAATGCTTCAGACTGATTTCCGACCATTTTGCATGAATTGAGCATCAGTTTTTGAGTGGCATAAGAGATTCAAGGAATGCAGGGAGTCTGTGAGGGATGATGAGAGGTGTGAGGAATGAAGAGAGGTGTGAGAAGAGTAAATCAGAATACCAGAATTGATTGGTCAAATAAAGAATTTCATGGATAAAGACCGTTGTGTGTTTATAGAAACAATAAGTGCACAGTTTGGTGTCAGTGTGGGAACTGTACACACAATTATTCGTGAGAAACTAAAGATGTGGAAGATTTGCATGAAGTTTGTTCCAAAGGTGCTGCATCCTTGTCACAGACTATTTGACCCTCACCCTCCCTATAGTCCAACCTTGCTCCCTGTGACTTTTGGTTATTCCCTAAGTTTAAGGAAAACCTTAGAGGCTGTCATTTTGAGACGATTGAGGAAATAAAAGAGGATGTGACAATGGTTATTGACATGCTCACACAAGAGGACTTCCATGGAACCTCCAAAAGTTGTTGGAATGGTACAACAAGTGCATTGCAGCCAGAGGAGATTACCTCAAAATGGACTAGAGTTTTATGTATGTACTATCAATAAAGTGCCCATACGAAAAAAGTTTGGAAACTTATTGAAGGCGTCTTGTGTATATAAATATATTGTTTGACTGTAGAAATATATATATATATATATATATATATATATATATATATCATCATGCGGTCCGTCAATCTTGGGGTCTCAGTGCTTTATCCCTCGGTATTGGCATAGTCTCACTCCATCACCACAGGACTTTCCACCTTGGCTCCAAACTTGCTTGCGCAATTTAGGTGCAGTATCTGTTGTGCATCAGATAGACACCCTCTGAACCTCCAATGCTCATGTCCAGTGAAGCAAACCTGTGACGACTAGCAGCAGAGGAGGTTGCAGCTTCTGGCCGAAAGTAATCTCAGTGAGGCAAACAGTTGCCCTATCGTGTCGGCTACAACGCCTTTTCTTTCTGGATGAGGTTCCATAGGCTTTTAAGGAAAACTGCAAGGCAGCAGTAGGATTTGAAGTCAGTTCTCATCTCTTAACCTTTTGCTGTGATAAGGCCCACAAGGCAGTAGTGTTTGATTTTGGGGTTTGTTCCCCTAGTTTTCGCCCAACCAAGGGCACCCACAAGACAGTGGGGTAAGGGTTGGCAGTGTGTCAGGGCATGTCCACACATCGGTGGGCCATAACGCACTACCTCTGGGGTCCCCTACTACTCCGAGATCTCCTACAAGTTTAGCTTGGGGCCGCAAGGCACCCAGTTACCGTGTGGAGGCACTGGAGGAGTCTTGATGATGGAGAGGCTATGTACTGGCAGAGGAGACTTAGGCATAGCTGCTCCCTTTTTACCACGAGGTTAGCCTGCTGTGTCAGCTGGAAGCGAGAAGGCATGCAAGCATGAACTTAACACTAACTTATACCTAACACATTAGACGCATCACATCCCCCTGCCGGATTAACAATCCAAACACACACACATATATATATATATATATATATATATAATGTATAATGAAGCCAGTATCGAATCTATCGACCCGTATTAATTGTGACACCCAGCACTGATGATTCCTGGAAGGATGAAAGAATGGTGTCTATAGGTATTTAATAATTATTATAGTAAATAATTATGTCAGCCCCTTTAAGAAACTCGTTTTTTATCCTTGAGCACTTTCAGTTGAATTAAAAAGTCGGTCAATTTAGCTCTTATGCATAGATCATCATATAATGATTAGATCACTCTGACAGACATTAAAAAACATTTAAAAATAAATTTTTTAATTTCAACAGTATTTCTCGCGATTAATGGAGGCCAAATGGATTAGGTCCTTGCAAATGAAATCAAGGTTTTGCCGGGTTTGAATCTATTGACCAGTGTTAATCGTAACACCCTGCATTGATGATTCCCCAAAGAGGACGAAACACTGATGTCTGTAGGTATTTAATAATTATTCTAGTAAATAATCATATATATATATATATATAATAATATATATACACACACACCAATCAGTGATATAGCAGTTTACTATAAAAAAACACAGAAAGTATCTTCTTAAGTTGCCAACATTCAATTAGTGTGAGAATATTAGTTCAAAGAGGTTAGAGAATGGTAAAAACTTGTGTTAGCATTTCAGAGAATATTTTCAAGACAGTTCCTGTTGATGGATCTCTCATCAGAATGCGCAGTATTTAGCAAACACTTTTCATCACTAAAAAAAGAGGGAGGCGAATTGCAAGACTACTTAGTTTCACAGAATAGAAGTTAGGCGATTACAAAACAAAATCTACACATAGAAATGTTGTTCTTAACCTACTTCCATTATTCAGACATGCATGTTATATTCTAGTTACACAACCGAAATTAAGTGACATTGAGTCTGGTCAATACTACAGGGTGGCCCACTTAAAAGTAGCCCAGAAAATGTAGTAGAGAGGAGGAACATTCTTTTATTGTTTAAATTACCTGTAGTGTTATAAAAGATACTGGAAGTGTTCCCCGTTGAAATCTATGCATCTCTGGGCACGTTTAACAACGTTTGCAGATATTGCCTGTAGATCGTTTCTGATGATTTCTCCTGATAGCGTTGGTAATGTTCTCCTTAAGTTAGCCTAGATTGTGAGGATTATTTGCATAAACTTTTTGTTTTAAAGTCCCCCAAAGATAAAAATCACATGATGACAAGTCCGGGGAATGTGGTGGCCATAAATATTTATTTATTGTTCTGATAAGCTTCTACAATCACTATTCTCTGCTGCAGCGAAAACACCATACTTAAAAATTTTTAAATGTTGATTTTAAGAAATTAGGAAACTTAATCAGAAAAAAAAAAATTGATTAAAGAAAGATTAGGGAGTCGGGCTACTTTTTAAGCGGGCCACCCTACAGATGGGCGACCATTTCAATAGATATACGAAGAAGAATGGTAACGCCTCCCTGCAAAACAAAATCAACAGCAACAAAAAACAACAGAAAAATGTTACAGTATAATGCCTAACAAAAATGTTACAGTATAATGCCTAACAAAAATGTTACAGTATAATGCCTAACAAAAATGTTACAGTATAATGCCTAACAAAAATGTTACAGTATAATGCCTAACAAAAATGTTACAGCATAATACCTAACAAAAATGTTACAGTAAGAAAAATGTGGTGAAAAAAATAAACAAATAACTGTTTCGAAGCGCAAGGAAATTTAATTTTCTACTTATCTATAATTTTAACATTTACTGATTCTAAGATTTATTATCTATGCATTTGTTAGCATTACTTTTACTTAGCCAAACCAGCGTGCTTTTCAAGATGAATGACAATTTTGTTGGGATTTGCTAGCAAATTTTAGGCTTAAAAAAATAATAATAATAACAATAATAATAATAATAATAATAATAATAATAATAATAATAATCAGCTTACCTGTTGTGGTTTAAAATATTGAAAAAAGAACAAGAAGGCTTCTAAACAGTGAAATGAAATATATATTAACAGAAAATTCAGAAACATATATTGGTTGAGTGGGATTCACTCAACTTGAAGGACAAAGTAAGGTTACGACACATTCCCACTAAGTCTCAGCTTAAGACTACTCGATAGCAGAAACTGGTTACCAAAAGTTACTTCAGGAATAGTCCATTGTCAGAATCTGTGAAGGCGCCATCCTAACAATACCATAGTACAATTTGTAACTGTTTTTGGACTTTAGCTTACGGTTCCACTTACCCCCGTAAAAACTTTTTTTCTTTACTATCGTTTAAGCCTAAAAGATGCAGGGAAGAGCGCTATTTTTTCTATGGATTGCTCCACTTACCCTTGATTCTTACCTTATAATGCTAAGCATCAAATCCTATTATTTTAGTCTGATTTGACTGAGAATTGAACTCCGGTTTCCTAGTCGATTAGTGAACATTATAACTGTTCCAACTGTTTTTTTGTTTTTTTTTCATAGGAGACCACCTATCAAGGCCTGGAGGCCACTCGAGGATAAGGGTTAATGAGTGTACAGTAGTCAATGGGACAATATTGTATTAATCGTTGGTAGTGGAAATTTGGTAAATTGTATTACTTAGGAGGATTGCCCATACAGAATTTGTTTACATTGGACTAGAAGACAACCAAATTGTAGACAGCTGGAAAGCAGGCAAATGGAACAGAGTTCCACAGGCTTGCAGTTCTAAGAAAGAACCTTTGTTCATAGAATCTAAGTTTGGGTTTAGGCACAGATAAAGAGTGGGGGAAATTATTGATAGTGGTTTCAGCTAGATGAATGTTTTTCATGAAAGTTTGGCAAAGGGGGGGGGCATAGATTGGAGCTCAGATGTGCATTTGCCATGAAAATAATGATAAAGCAGAGACAGGCTCACAACGTCTCTTGTGTGGGAAAGAGGTTGCAGGGAAGAGAAAAGAGCATCCCCCACTAGACTACAAAGTCTATTTTGAACTCTGTCAAGGCAGGATAAAGTATTTCTAATTTTTAACTCATCACATTGTAAAAAAAATAAAATAAAAACATAACAATCCTTATATTTGATTGTAACATGTTCCTTTACTGGGGAGGGCCAATCTTACATCACACTAAGAAGTTGCTTGTCTCGTTGGGGAAATTCTAACATTTTTCAAGACTCAGAAAACAGAAAAGGAATTTTTTTGTTCTTATTCAATTTCATACTAGCCTGGGTGCCAGGCGTTGCCTGGGTGTTTGAAGGTGTGCGTTGAGCAAAAAAAAAAAAAAAAAAAGAAAAAAGTTGTAGTAAGTAGGCAGGCTCGAACCCATGACGCGAAGGCGGAAACAAAATTGGAGGTGTGTGTGTGTGTGTAAGGTTGAGCAAAAAAAAAAAAAAAAAAAAAAAAAAAAAAAAAGAGGAAAATTGTGAGCACAAAAAAAAAAATAGTAGTAGGCAGGCGGGCTCGAACCCGTACCGTGAAGGAGGAAAAGAAAAGAAAAGGAAAAAAGTGATGCGTTAGCAGCTGTGCCCATTGCCAAACCGGAAGTGACGTAGGTTTAAATTCAGGCTAGACAATCGAAAAGAAGCGATTACTTCTGAAATTATCGGTAAAAAAAAGCGACCCTTCTCTGTAGAAAACTGGCTAATTGAAGGTGAAGGAATTAATGTTTTGGGCCAATTTTTCAATATTTGTTGTCTGAAGGGTTGAGCTTCAAAATGATACCGATCTCATGAAAATCCGTCGCCTCTGTCGAAAGACATACATTCATACATACATTTAAACAGACAGATGAAATTTATCTGATAGATTACAAAATTTTCTAACACTTTTTTTTATTTTATGTATTGTTGAGGCTTTAGTCACATGTCGAATTGTATGAAAGAATTATAGTTTGATGATGTGAAAACAAAAAAAAAACAGATGCATACTTTAGAGTTTAATAATTTGAAAAAAAAAATACAGATACACTAGCTGAACAAATAAAACAAAAACACAGGGTAAGTTTGAAAAATGAAAGAATTCAAAGAATATTGATTCACAATCTTTTTCCACACTTCTATCGATATAATTATAAAATTCTGTGAACCTTGCTTGCTTTTTTGCATCTTTAACGATAGGGCAATTCCATCTTTTTAAAAACAGGATGACAGGAGGTAAATATATATATATATATATTTAGGCAGGAATTTTTTTCTCTATTGCATATTTGATTACATAAAATATACGTTTTTTTGTCTATTAATTCTATTTTTGATCCTTTCCAACTCCTGAATAACAGTCTTCACTTCTTGCGGGAACTGGCTGATGTAATCACCATATTTATCAGAAGTCCGAGTACTTTCCAATCCTTCAGGATTCATTTCCAGGTACAAATTAATCTAACTGATTTTGAACAATTTATAAAAGTTTTTTTTTTCTTTTCATTAGTTAATTATTTTATTCTCCCCCCCCCATTGGTTCCAGAAGTGAAGACTCTTATTCAGAAGTTGGAAAGGATCGAAAATAGAATTAATAGACAAAAAAACGTCTATTTTATTTAATGAAATATGCCGTGTGTGTGTGTGTGTGTGTGTGTGTGTGTGTGTGTGTGTGTGTGTGTGTGTGTATGGGCGTGGCTCAGAAGCTAAAAATAAGGGTGGAGAGTTATATGTTTTGGTTTTGATTCAGGCTGATGACACCCAAGTCATGTATATATATATATATATATATATATATATATATATATATATATATATATATATATATATATATATCACTTTTATCTCACTACCATATATTAGGTTCAATATAATAATAGATAGAGCATTATCTCTATAATAATAAATACACAATCTGCCTGAATTATACTATAATATTTACGACTGGGCAATGCCAGGTGGCTTGTTAGTTTTATATATTATTGAGAGAAAGCGCTGAAGACGTCCTGGTAACTCAATGACTAGTATCTATTCCATTGTTCATTTTTGTGCATACGTTAACAAACCCACATATTACTTTCGTTCATTTTTTAAATCTCACAATATTATATTCAAATTCCATCAATGCGTTCTTTACTAAATTTTAAACGGAACCCAGCACACATTTTGTTATAATTAGTATCATCACCAACTATCTCAACTCCAGAGAGTAATGTCGTTACGATTCTTTCAGATAAAAATTCTTTCTATTGATAAATTTCTAATTCATATTTAAAAATAAAATATCATCATCATCATCATTATCATTATCATCCTTCAACCGTAGTCAAGATGGAGTTCACACTCACACTACATATCCCAGTCCCATATGACTGCTTCTAGGTCCCGTGCCTCAACATTAAGATTCCTTGCAATGACATCTAGATATGTGAGCATTTTATTTCTGGAGGGGGTAGTAGAGTTCTACAGAAGTAGGGAAGGAATAACTTCATTTATTCCTCTAGACCAATGGCCCGCAAACTGAACACATCTTGGTTTGACAATAGATGATGCCAATAGAAGTTCGCCATAGATTTGTTGTTTGATTTGATTGGTCTTCCATGAGAGCTTTTGTGCTCTCATGAGAAAGCGAGTATATACACCTTTAAGGTGGGTCTCCAACTTTTTAGAACGTGTCTATGTTTCCAAACCATAGAGGAGGGGGATGGATTGTATTATCGATTTTAACATTTTCAATTTTATGTTTTTGCAGAGATGTGGTGTCCATATTTTGCTCAAATCATTAGAAGCAGATAATACCATCCTCTTTCTGATGTTGAAATCTTTGAATAAAGATGTGATGAACGACCCTACATATAACACAATAACTCAAATGTTAATATTTGAAGTTTTCTTTCTAATAGTGAGTAATCACTTATTAAGGCCTAAAAGCCTCTTGAAGATAAGAGTTAATGATTTGTATTATTCGATGTACTATTATCATCCTGGATGTTATTCTCCCAACCTTTTGACCGATGCAATTTATGACCCTTTTTTTTTTTTGGTATATCTTGTTGAACATGGAAATTTTTCTCTCAAACTTACAGTCTTCTTGGAGTTAAAGGTTCAATCCATAGCGCGGGCGATAACAATAATACAATGACGAATTACTTGAAACTTCCAGGCGGTCATGACTGATGGAACGAGAGCAAACAACCCCCGTGGATTAAATAAAATGTTCCATTTGAAACTCTGTACAAGTTCCTAAGTTTGACATAAAGATTCCCCAGTTTGACAAGATTTACCCGAAGAAGGAAGAAGGTTACATCGGCTGAAACGTTGTGAAAATAACATCCAATTAATATAAATTATAAACCTTTATCTAAAAATTTCCGAGAGGTAAACGGTTAACAAGATTGTCTGTTAGCGTTGAACAACATTTTGAAAAGATTGGAAACAATGGGTGAGACTGATTATTAAAGTGGACAACCTGATAATAAATTTGTTTACATTGGACTTGAAGACGACCATGTTGTAGTCGGCTTGGAGGAGTCCTGTCCACAAATGGAAAGTTTCTTTTAAATTTTTTTTTTTTTAAACTATCGCTTCCCTTATTTTATCTTTTATTGTATGAGTGATGTTTCTGAAAAAAGGGGAAGAATTGTTGTTGCCTGGGTTAGAATCTATTCCATACAATATATCGTTGGCAAGTTTGTTTTTTTTATCTTGAAGTAATAAATTTGTTTACATTAGATTTGAAGGTGATCATGTTGTCGTCAGCTGGGAAAGAACCCTGTGGTATTGAATTCCACAAATGGAAAATTTCTTAAAAAATTTTTTTTAAACTCTGCAATGCAATAAAGGATTCTAGGTATAATACAATAACTCAGATGTTAACATTTGAGGTTTTCTTTCTAATAGGGAGTCATCAATTATTAAGGCCTAAAAGCCTTTTGAGAATACGAATTAAAGGTGTGTATTATTTAGATTATTAGATGTACTATCAGTACCGTCGGTTTCAAACCTGATAATAGGGAACCGGTTTATTTCCCAATATCAAGCTCTCTTCAGTCAATCTATCACATATATATATATATATATATATATAGGGGTATATGGGGTCCCAATTTCGAATCTCGTTATATTCAGCCACTCTGAGGAGTCGTAGATGACGAAACACATGTCAGTGGATAATCATATTTTAATAACAATATATATGCCACTCCCCATATGGGGGTACCAAATTGGTTAAAGAGAAAATTATTTCCAACTCGCATTTAGATAAAAATGGCACTTTTGTAAATAATTGAATTCATTCAAAACGTATCACAAAAACAAAAACAAATAACATCTACGTAAATCGTGATATGTCCGAACAGGCAGCGAGGTGGACGAGTGGTAAGAGTTTAGGCTTTAGGGGTCCTGATTTCGAATCTCGATAAGATTCAGCCACTCTGAGATGTCGTAGATGAAACACGTGTCAATGGATAATTATATTTTAAAAACAATAAATATATATATATGTTTATTTACTTAAAAAAAAAATGCATTTGTTCGGCTTTATTAACACTTTCATACTTAAATTTTTCAAATGAGGAAACATCACTATATATATATATTCACACTTCTATAAATTTTTTTTTTTGCATTGATATTCATATTAAAACCTTTGTTTCTATTTATTTTAAAAGAAAATACAACTTTGTTATATATGGGTCGTGGAATTGCATTCATCTGCAAAAGATCAAGCTAATTTGCATATTCTTATTTAATATATATTATATATCATATTTAAGCATATTTTACAATCAGCTAATGCCAGGCTGCCTGTTAGTGTGTGTGTGTGTGTGTGTGTATATATATATATATATATATATATATATATATATATATATATATATATATACTAGAAAAAGTACCCGTCGTTGACTGGGTTCAAAAACCGTCTACACAAAATGGACTCTGATTTATGAAAGTATGATAGGTTATGAAAGGGAAGGGTTGTAAAGAGATAGCTTCGAATTTGGGGGTATCAAAACCAAAGCAAAATATGATGAAAGTAAAAATAAAATAGATAAACCCCATAATTTATTATACCATACCTGTTCACACTGAAACACTTATTACAATATTTTGTGGATCTATATTAAAAAAATTTGTTAAACTTTGTGACATATTTCCATTCTATGGAGGTCAGGTGCGAATGAACACCCCATAATTTTATTATACCATATTTCTTCAAACTGAAACATAATTATCGAAGTATACTTATGCAGATAGATATGAAAAGTCTTTATTAAAGTTTGTGCCTATTTCCATTCTATGGAGGCCAGGCGTGAACGCAGACCCAACAATTTTAATGAACCACTGTTCTGCCAGATCAAACATACCCATTCCTGTGTCTCGATACATCTTCTATCATTATATGTAATCTGTTTTTTAAAATAGTCAACCATATAGGAGCCTATTCATGACCAGACACACACACACAGCTTTATATATATATATATATATATATATATATATATATATATATGATGATATGATTTTAATGAAATTTAACTTCACATCAAAACAGAATAACAATTCACGCTTTAGTCACATGTCAAAAGTCATTGTATGAATTATTTATTTTGATGATGCGAAAACAAAAGAAACAGATGCATACTTTAGAGTTAATCCATTAATGGATTATAAAATTTTAAATAAAACATGGAAAATGTGTTAAAATCATTTTTCAACAACTTAGTACAGATTAATAGTGAGAGATTCGGAATAACAATAATATATATATTTTTTAATATAACAATGTATGTATGTATGCAATCATTTTAACAAAATCTCATTTTATTATGTACTAGCAGTCCCGACCCCAACGTTTCCCGGGAATATTTATACTGTAACATTTCTTTTGTATTGCTTGTGAAAAACGAGTAACAAAAGATTGTTATGTATTATTTGGTTTCTCGAATCACTGCTCTCATCTTGAGTGTCATTTTCACAACGTTTCGGTCGATGTAACCTCCGACCTTCTTCAGGTGTATCTTGTCTAACTCGGGAATTTGGATGGAATTTTAAACGGAACACTTTATTTACTTCACAGGGGGTAGCATGCTCTCATTCCATCAGCCTTGACTGGATAGAGGTCCTAAGTAATTTGCAATTGTATTTTTCGGTCACCCACACTGAGAACTGAACCTTCAACCTTCAGGAGAATATCACTTTTACAATTGATTTTTCCAAGTACTCTAACCATTGCGCTACGGGTCCTTGTGACAGTTACATTGACCGAAAGGTTATGAAAATGACTCTCAAGATGAGAACAGTAGTCCTAAGAATTCAACTAATCCGAATAGCTAATCCTCATTTCAAAAATTCAAAAATGTAATAGAATACCTGTCCCAGGATGGATAAAATTAATTTGCTGAACAGGGAACTATGTAAAGAGGTGAACAGGATGTTGATTTACATTACATTTAACTTTCTGCATGTCAAAGAACCAAGGAGGGAATTCCGAAGTTTAGCAGTCTAAGGGCGGAAAATATTAGAGTAGAAGGTTTCCTGGTATCTAGAGATCTCTGCAGTGAAGGGGTGAGATTTTGTTGCTAAACAGGTTTGTCGGAGGTATGCACATTGCGGGGGTACAAGTGCAATGAGTTCATCAGAGCACATTCCTATAAAATATTTCAAAAACAGGGACGCAACAATGAGACGATGGACAAAGTTTGGTTGACAGTTCAAAACTTATTAAATCTCAGACTCTTTTTTGGACCCTATCTCAGAGAGAGAGAGAGAGAAACTCGTGGTGGATGCACCAGCCCAGATGTGACAACAATCCATGCAAGGGCGAATGGTGGCTTTGTAGGGATACAGGACACTCTCAGGTGTAATTTTCTAGCATGGTAGCGAGAACCCATCTTCTTTGTAGCAGCTTTTGCAATGTCCTCAATGTGTTTATTCCAGTTTGTGTTGCCTGTGAATGTTAAGTCAGGAAGTTTGAAGGATAAGCTCTCTGGTAGTGTATTATTAGTCATGGATATGGGTGGTTGAGAAGGCTTCTTGTAAGGAAAGAAGCTTAGTTGTGGCAGCAGTAAAGGTTGTCATCCATTTACAGCTCTATTCCTCTACGGACCGGAAGTGATTTTCTAAATATTCTACACATACGCACATCCCTTTTTCCTTCAGCCTTGTACCATCAGCAAATATACCCATCTTAGTCACAATTTTATCAAGGAAGTCGTTTATGAATATCAGGAATAATAAAGGTTCAAGGATCGATCCTGAGGCACTCCTGCATAAATATCATGCTGTTTGGATGCATGTTCATTCAGAACAACCTGGGTTTTATGCTCTCTTACAAAGATTAAAATCATACTTCTATAAACAATACTTCTATAATCCTTATTCCAATTTACCAAAATCAGGGGGAAATTGTTTTGACGGTATTTTCATGTAAGAGATAGCCCAAGTCACAACACAATTCGAAACATTATGACAAGAATTAAAGGAAAACTTCAGAAACGAAATAAGGAAGTTAAATCGCACTCCAGAGATGCTGCAATCTGCCACAAATAATGTTTTGGAAAAAGCACAAATATGTGAAGCTGAAAATGGACAACATTTAAAAGACATTATTTTTCATAAATAAAGATTTGAATTTTGTGTTTATTTTAAAATTTCCCAATATCTTAGTCAGAATTACAGAAAAATATCATCAAAATTAAAGAATCTATTAGTTCAAACTCAGTGACTTGTTGGATACTCTGTACTAATAATAAAAAATAAATGTAAATAGTGTATATAGAAATCATAGGGTCTGTTTTCAGACATAACCTTTGTATATATTAACCAAATTGTAAACAAACAAATAAATAGGGATACGACTTTATTATTTACAGTGAAAGGGTGTGATTTTGTTGATACACATACCCAACTTTACATAAATAACAATAAAAACATTTTTAAGTTCAATCACTTTTGCAAAACTGTCACATGTCAATAAAAAAAGATTGTTTTTTTTTTTACAGTCCAACTGAAACTACTTTCAATAATTTCCCCCAATTTTTATCTGTGCCTAAACCTAAACGTAAATTCCATGAACAAAGCTTCTTTCTTAGAACTGCACGCTCGTGGAACCCTCTTCCGTTTGCCTGCTTTCCAACTGACTACAGTTTGGTCGTCTTCAAGTCCAACATAAACAAATTCCTGATGAACCATCCTCTTAAGTAATGGAATTTACCAAATTTTCACTACTAACGATTACTACGATATTATCTCATTGACTACTGTACACCCATAAACCCTTATCCTCGAGTAGCCTCCGGGCCTTGATAAGTGGTAACTCCTATGTGTAAAAAAAAAGTCTAAGTTTAAATCACACTTTTTTAAATTTCTTTGTTATGTCTCTAACATAAATAAGCCTTTCAGCTTTTGCTAAAAGTGTTTATGATATAAACACTCTCAGTAAAAGAAAATGGCATATTCAGCAACGCTTGATTATAGATATTATAAATTTATTATAACAATTGTAGGGAAAATCGTAACTTACTTGGCTAGTATGTGCGCGTGCTTTAAAGGGTCGGTCATGTAAAAAAAAAAAAAAAAAAGAAAAAAGAAAGGCTAAAATGGCAACACCCAGTTGGTTTTATAGTTTACTGTCATGTGAGCGAGTGAGAAATGCAGACTGTCACCGTTTCTATGCAAATGAGACAGGTGAATAAAAATGGACGTAAAATTGGAAGAAGGCGTGCTGCGTATGTAGTCGTGTACAAGTCAACTTTAGAGAGTGTTGAGTTTTAGAGTTGGAAGTTTTGACAATAGTGTGTCGGATTGACCCGAGAAATTGTTACTTTGATCAAAGGTCTATGCGGCATTTACTGTGTTCTTAACACCTTTTTTTTTCTTTTTTACACGGTGGTCACCACTTATCAAGGCCCAGAAGCCACTCAGGGATAAGGATTATTGCAAGTACAGTACATTAGTGTGGAGATTTAATGAAGTGTTTACTTAAGGGGGCGGTTCATTAGGAATATGTTAATGTTGGACTTGAAGACATCCAGGTTGTAGTCAGGTAGGAAGCAGGCAGACGGAACAGAGTTCCACAGGCGTGCACTTCTAAGAAAGGAAACACCTACAAACAACATAGAACATACACATAAAAAACACTAAAACTAAAAAATATTTTCGTTTTAATTATTATTAATAATATTGGTAACATTAGTATTAAGAGATGGAGTCCCTATGACTGCCTGACTTTATATTGTCATCACTGGCAACTCCTGCAGCGCAGTTAGAATCAAGCTGTATCGACTTTGTCTTTTCCTTGGATCCTCTGGCTTTATGGAGAAGGGAGGGGACCACTGCATGAGCAACAGCTATACTCCCATATCACCCTGCCCAGGCTATGTAGCTCAACTAGGCAGGAACTGCCACTCCCAAGTTGGACTGTATCGCCATTCCCGGCGGTGCAGATAGACTATACCATCGTCTCTCGAGACAGATGGTTGTCGACGATGACATGACTATGTTTAGTATTAGTAGAAGCCAACATTAACAGCATTGAAACACGGCATCAAAAACCAGAAAGTAGTACGCATACAAATGAAGAAAATTACAACTAATTAATATTTAGTGTTTTCTTGAAGTTAGAAAGCAACCTTTATACAAGAAAGGATGAATCGTTATATAGCTTTAAATACAGCTGAGTATCTGTAGAATGCACAAGTGGTGACGCTAACTTTTAAACAATCCATCTTATTAACTTTTATCCTCGCGTGACTTGACTGGATTTGTGATTTAAAAACCGGAAATGGTTGATATGCCATAAACCAAACCAAACCAAACACCGTGGATAAATATTTGAAGATCTAAATATCTCGAAACATAAAAACCTTTTTTAAAAAATTATTGGCTTCAGCATTGTTGTCGTTTCATCCAATGCCAGTAGGCGTAGGTGAAACGAGAACAAATTCCACGGAATCTTTCACGTTTTTTCTAATGGATGGAAATACTTGATGCTTCGTGAGAGCTATCAAGGGTATTTTTTTTATCGTGACGCCATCACTAGATGGGTTGCTCTTGAAACTCGACTAAACACCTGGAAATAAATAACTACAACACAAAAGTAAAATAGAACAGATATATTGAAAGCAAGAAAGTATATACAATATTTGCATAGAGTCCATTGGTATAGTCATAGGGAGACCGTCCCTGGAGAAGGTGTCGGCTGGGTAGTCATCGACTCTCAATCTCGTCTCTTTGGGTCTCTTTCGTCTTTACGATACCAACCATATTTATATGGTTGATACTCCACATATGCTAATTAGGTGAATCCTATCTCAACAGTTGCCTACTATGGCTTAAGAGAGGCCCATCTCCTCTTAAGAGAAGGATAGACCGCACTAGTTTCCCAACCTGGTATTTTTACCTCACAGTACATACAGCAACTCACCTTCGCAAATGGTCACCCATTTGATACCGGCCAGGCTCAACGTTACTTAACTTCGGTGATCTGGTGTGAACCGGTGTGTCACCATGATTGTGCCGTATATCGGCATTAAATAACCCAAAAAGAGTTGAACCAAATCAACCATTAACCGGTAGAAGCATAACTAACTAAATCCATGCCCTACAACACAACTCACTCTAACCACGTGCCCCCACCCCCATCCGATATCACATCTGCACTCACATGACCTCAGCAGATATTGAAAGAATTATTTTTAGGGGGGAAAGTTTAGATTTCGATTGAAAGCGCTACTCTCCCCCCTCCTGCTCACCACTAAATTCTGATATCAGCTTTTGACCTTTCAAAGTTCTGTCGACATTCTATTTTATATTAATGAACTTTTCATAAGCCATAAACTAACATATCTGCACACGTTTTTATAAAATTCTCCTTGATTCTTAATTTTTGTTCTATATATAGTTGATTTTTTAAAATATTTTTTATACAAAACTTGCTAGTGGTGACTGACAGTTAACCCAACAGAAAATAGAAACAACTGATGCTGCCAATAATACTCCTAAATATAAAAGTATCAAACAAACTCCCACAAAATTTTGTATGGAAAAACAATCGATTGATTAACATATGGGGTGGGGGTCCAACCTTTTGGAGCTTAAAGGGCAAATAGTTATGCTGAATACAAGAGTGGGGGGGGGGCTTAATGTTATTAAATGTGTAAATAGATTTTTTAAAGAAATATTAAATATAATATGGTTCTATTTTTTTACTATAGCCATATAAACAAAATTATAAACATATGAAAAAATGAAAAAAAAAAACAACTTAATTTCACTGCAGGTATAAAACAAATTACTATTACAATAAAATAATATTTTTACACCAGAATAATTTTTTTTTTTTTTTTACAAAGGGGTTACCACATATCAAGGCCCGGAGGCCACTCTAGGATAAGCGTTAATGTGTGTACGGTAGTTATTGAGACAATAGCATAGAAATCGTTCGTAGTGGAAATTTGGTATAACTAGATTATTTAAGAGGACGGGTCAATAAGACCTTGTTTATGTTGGACTTGGAGACGACAATATCGTAGCTAACTGAAAAGCAAACCAGCGGAACAGAGTTCTAGGAAAGGAGCTTTGTTCATGGAATAGATAGATAGAGAGTGAGGGGAATTTTTGAAAGTGGTTTTGACAAGACCTGTGTTTTTTTTTTAGAAAGCTCGGTAAGGGGAGGAGCATAGATTGGAGCTCAGTCGAGCACTTGCAATAAAAATAATGATAGAGCAGAGACAAGCTCACAACACCTCTTCTGTGGGAAAGAGGTTGCAGAGAAGAGAAAAGAGCATCCCCCACTAGGCTACAAAGTCTATTTTGAACTGTCAAGGCAGGATAAGCCCTTTCTAGTTTTAAACTCATCACATTGTAAAAACAAATAACTAGATTACAAAGTCAGTTTTGAACTCTGTCAAAACAAGATAGGGTGAGAAACTGTAAATGAGAAACTTGTTGCTGTTTACTGTGTGATAGCTTCTCTATAAACTTTACATTTATATCGTGTTCTGAGTAAAGCAGGCCAAACAAAATTCACTCAAGTGCCAGATTTGGCCTGCGGACTGGAGGTTGCCAACCCTTGTTATAGAGCATAAGAATGATAATCTACTACTAACGGAGATTTGGTATCTATCCAAAGCTGAAGCAATATTAATTTATTAATGTTTAACATCAGTTTATTATACTATTTGAAACTAATGAATAAAATTTGTTTTTCGTAGAACTTTCCATCTGTGAAACATAATATCACAGGACTGCTTCCCAACTGATTACAGCATGGTCGCCTTCAAGTCCAATTTTAACAAATACTTATCGACCCGTCTTCAACCCATTCCACCCAACATTTTCAATCCTCTCATAATATTGTTCCTCATTCAACTGACAATCTCTTTAATCGTTATCCCTGAGTGTCTTCCAGGCCTTGATAAACAATGACCAATCAATAATAAAAAAAAATTAATCAACTTAAGGAGGATGGAAGAACGAGGAGAGAAAGCACTACCCAGACCTCTGCTGGAGGAGCGCAAAGAGGACCGTGACCTTGGGAAAGCTTATTGCCACCCAAATTCTAGTGAAGACCAATGGTCGCCGCCACCGAGAAATCAATGGTATGCTGTTGTGCTAACACAAATTCTTTTGCAAAGGTTATCACATTTGGGCTGGTGCATCTGCTACTCGTCTCTGGCTCAAAAGAGTCACAAATCTGATAGGCCCTGAACTGGCATCTAAGCTTCAGCCTCTGTCCCATCGACGTAATGTTGCATCCCTCTGCCTGTTCTACAAGTATTTTAATGGTGAATGCTCTGGTGAACTGCAGACACTTGTGCCCCCACAACGTAGACACCCTCGACAAACGCGACAGGCAGCTAAATCCCCCCCCCACACACACACACACAGTAGAGATCCCTAGATGTAAAAGATCTTTCTACTCCAGTAGTTTCTTCCCCAGAATCGCTAAACTCTGGAATTCCATTCCAGGCCACTGCTTCCCCAACTGTACTGACATGCAGAAGTTCAAGTGTAACGTGAACCGACATCTTGCTGCCCAAATCCCAACATAGTACCCCAGTAGTTGTTGCCCCTGATAGTAGCCCCCTACACCAAAGTGGCAATGTGCCTTGTGTTGGGTGAAAATAAAGAAAAAAACCAAAAAAAAACAAAAAGAGGTGGAGAGTACTGGAAATCTGAGGAGACTTGTTGTCACTTAGATTCTAAGGAACACTGCAGGCTGTTCTCAGAGAGCAATCTTCGTTGATAGCTTGTGTGACTGCTCCTAGTGAGTAAATAATAATAATAATAATAATAAAAACAAAAAAAAACTTATACAGCTTTTGAATCGAAAAAAAAAAAAATTTTTTTCCTACCCCCTAAACTAACTACAACCTACTCGGTTTTCGTCCGGTTCAAAAAACTATATCGATACAAAAAAAAAAAAAAAAAAAAAAAAAAATTATTTTTCCTATCCCTATACTCACTACAACCTACTTGGTTTTTGTCCGATTCCAAAACTATACTGATACAAAAGAAAAAAAAAAAAAAAAAAAAAGAAAAATTTTTTCCCTTACCTCTAAACTAACTACAACCTACTCGGTTCTTGTCGGATTTAAAAACCATACAGATAAAAAAAAATAATAAATTGTCATAAAAATTAAACATAGGATGAGTGTTTTCCTTCTTATTCTTTTTACTACTGAAAGTCTACTTCGTTTTGATTTCCTACCCGATATGTTGCTAAAAATAATTCTAACTAGAAAGATATTGAGGAAAGGAATGCCAACAATAATCGTTCGACTCATATGAAATGAATGAATGCTGCTGCTGCTCCACAACAGAGAGAGAGGGGGGGGGTGGCTGTGGTTAATGAAACAGACTGATAACCTAGGTGTGTCAAGTTCGAATCCATTTTGTTCAACAGAAACACATTTTTGGCATTCTAACTAGAAAGATATTCGAAAAACGAATGCCAACAATCATTTGATTCATTTGATGACGATCATCACCAGCAATGTTTTAAAGTGATTCTGATTTTGAACTTGTCTTATTGTTTTTTATTTGTTGTTTTTCTTTTTTTATAGAAATCTATATATCTATAAAAGTGAACGAGTCTGTCTGTGTGTGTATCTGTGTACATTTCCCTATGCAATAACTGTAAATTTTACGTCTACAGACTCGAAATTTGATATAAAGGGTACTAAGATTTGGAAAAATGTTTGTAATCCGTTTTCAGCCAGAAATTTGTCTGTTAAGGGGTTAAAGTTCAACGATTTGATCTTTGAAAACTCTACCAAACTCCTCCGCCAATTTTGGGTATAAAGAATTGAAATTTTAGACATAGGTTCCTTGGGCATGGATCTAACTTAATAATTTGATTTGAGCCCAAAACAATAAATGTCAAGGGGTCGTAATAGGGGTCAAAGTTAAAAAAAAAAATTGACCGCTTTTTATTTTTTATTTTTGCTCAACATACACCTCCAAACACTCGGGCAATGCCGGGCTGAAATGCTAGTTTATTAAAAAAATAACATGATTAATGAGTTTCATGTTTGGCCTTAGTCTTCATATCACAGATTCAATTAAGATAAAATAGACACGCTAAAAAGAAATGGAATATATCATTGATTTTTTGGCATATTTTAAATATAATTAAGAAGTTAGACAGCTCTAAATCTTACTAGAGATTTACTTTATAGGGGGAAAAAATAGACAGAATGGTCGTTCCAGTCCGACATTTTTACACATGAACAGGGTGCCCAATCTGGTTGGTAGTCGGGTTTTATGGCTTGCTAACTGCCATTTTGTAGACTAATTTGTTTTGTATGTGTAGATTTTGCAAACAAATAATCTGTAAACGAAAACATGGAAGGAAGTGATAGAAATGGATTTGAGAGAAAGAGGGACAAGTAAAGAACTGGTCAGAGATATATTTTTTTTGTTTACAGAGGAGTCACCACTTATAAAGACCCGGAGGCCACTCGAGGATAAGGGTTAATGGGTATACATTAGTCAATGTGATTATAGCGCAGTAAACATAAGTAGTGGGAATTTTTTAAATCGGATTACTTAGGGGGACGGTTCATCAAGAATTTGTTTACGTTGGACTTGAAGACAATCAGATTGTAGTCAGCTGGAAAGCAGGCAAACAGAAGAGAGTTTCACAGGCGTGCAGTTCTAAGAAAGAAGCTTTGTTCATGGAATCTACATTAAGGTTTAGGCACAGATAAAAGTGTGGGAAATTATTGATAGTGGTTTTGGCTAGACGAGTGTTTTTCGTGAAAGTTTTGTGGGGGGGGGGGGATGGCATAGATTGAAGCTCAAATGAGCACCTGCCATGAAAATAACGATAAAGCAAAGGCAGGCTCGCAACGTCTCTTCTGTGAGAAAGAGGTTGCAGGGAAAAGAAAAGGGCATGCCCCACCATGCCACAAAGTCTATTTTGAACTCTGTCAAGGCAAGATAAGCAGCTTAGTTTGAAAGTCAATTTCTAGAGGCTGTCCAACACATGCCAGCATGTAAAAAAGACATGATGATGATGTGGCAAGAGATATTTTAACTCAGAAGTCAATTTCTTAAAGTTGTCTAACACATGTCAACATGTAAAACAAACACTAAAATCGATGATGATGATGGGAGAGGATTTGTGAGAAAGAGAGAAATAAAACCTTGGCTAGAGATAGGCTAGTTTGGAAATCAATTTCTAGAGGCCGTCCAACACATGCCAACATATAAAACAGACTGATGATGATGATGATGATGATGGAGGATCTGTTAGAATGAGATACATAAAGACCTAGCAAGAGATTAGTTTATCTCAGAAGTCAATTTCTTAAAGCTGTCCAACACATGCCAACATGTAAACCATGTTAAACCAAATAAGAATATTATGATGAAGATGATTGTCCTCCTTCTCCTCCTCCGTTACCACCTCCTCCCCCATCCTCATCCTCGTGAGAATATTTTTTGACATTTTTCAATTTTGCATAAACACATCTATTTCTTTAGCAAAGTTGACATGCACAATCGAGGAAACAGAGAAACCGCTTTAACAATCATTTTTAAATTTAATTAAATATTGGAAACACAATAGGACAGTTTCGAATAATACTGTACCTGGTGAATAAATAAATAAATGAATAAATAAATAAAATAAAAAATGTTTTGGCATAAACATCAGATTCCTGTGCCATCTAATTTAGAAGTCCTTTGAGAGAGAAACTTGCTGAGAGTAGATTTCAAAGAACTGAAGCGAAAAGATAAAACATTTTAAAGATGTAATAATTAATTTCTAATACGAATTCTTATTGCAAAATCCCTTTGTGTAAAGAACGGGTAATCAAGTCTGAACGCGTCCATCACAAAGACACGCATTGATTTCTCATACACTTCGTACATATGTTTATATACACTAATATCGCGTGTATATAATCATATATAAAAGAAACGCATTAATTCACATCAAGGTCTTTTTGAATAATGACATTATATATATGTATATAATTACAGCTGCATATATTTAATTGTATTGCAATTAACAATTATATAATTCTAATACAAAAATATGGCATATTTAAACAGGTTATCTTTCATATATATATATATATATATATATATATATATATATATATATATATATATATATAAGGCAAAACAGCCGCGAGCGTTTTTGTATGTCCAGCAAAGGCTTTTTTTGCGGGGTTCTCAGGGGTGGGGTGGGGGTTACTATTTTTTAGAACTTTTTATATACTCCCTAGATTATAATATCTACGATGTGCAAAGAGACGTCGTCTCTAGATTTATTTTGATCGACTTTTTATGAAATTCACGCTATTCCTTCCTCTTGCATGTTTTTTCGGCTTTTTTGTATAAAAGCGAAACTAAATCGAAAGCGAAGGCAGCTTCCCGGTGTTATGTGCCGGAACGTCCTGAAAATCAATGTGGGGGAAACCACGCATATCAGACAATTGATATTCATTTGGACACTCCCTTTTTATGGGGAGTTGGTTTTCCCCAACATCGTGAGGAAAACAAATAAATGAAACGGCGAAAGCTGAACTGGCTTTCAGAGCCAACATTTGTTTCTGCACCTGCGAGCAAGTCAACTTTTTGATTGACATCGCTAAATTTGAACTCTTTTAACTTCCTATAGCCTCAGTGGTAGCAGTAAAAAGTCATATTTTTTTAAATTTTATTTTCCACCTTCGGGTTCGAGCCTCCCTCCCTACTAACACTTTTTCTTTTACACCTCCAAATACCCGGGCAACGCAAGGTATCTCTGCTAGCAAAATGTAAGCTTTCCTGGGTTTGTGTTACTATACACATAGATTTGAAAAAGTGGTAAAAAATCAAATATATAACATATGTTATCAAAGGCAAGATAAGTTACTCTTCTACCTATCTGCAAAGTTTTTAGTGTTTTTACTTGCTTTAAAACGTGTAGTCAGTTCGAAAATCATAGTGTTTATCGGTATATTTGAAAAAGCAAAATATCGGTGTGCTTGCTGTTGAATATGGTAAGTTTGGGAAAATGAGTTCAAACTAAATAATTATACAAAATACTGTTAGAAACTCACTCAATATATGTTACCTAACATAGGGGGGACATATATTCGGTGGGTTTTGAACAGTATTTTGTATAATTATTTAGTTTGAACTCATTTACACAAACTTACCGTAATCAACAGTGAGCACCCCGTCATTTTGCTTTTCCAAACACTGTATGATTTTTTAACCGATTACACGTTTTTAATCATGTAAAAACATTAAAAACTTTTGCAGATAGGTAGAAGATTAACTTATCTTGCCTTTGATAACATTTATTTGTTATATATTTGATCTTTTGCCACTTTTTCGAATCTATGTGTATATGGTTGTTTTGTTGGTTGGTTTTGTTTTACGGCATATCAACTCTTTTCAGGTTATTTCATGCCGAATCCAGTAATTTTGGAGAAAAAGTTTTTAATAGAGTATATTTTTTTTAAAGTCGATTTCTATTTAACCCATAATTGGGACCCTAACAAGTACTACCACTCCGTGTCAGAGTGGACCTGGGAGCAATGGCAATTAAGGGGTGGCTCTACACTCCCCAAAGCCTGCAAGCTGGGGCCCACCATCGGATATAGTTTAAGGTCATATCCAGGACCATCTATGTGTAGTGTAACACAAACCCGCTTTCCTTTTTCATATGTAGGCATTCGCACACACACACAGTAGTTTCGTTTCATTTTACTTCAATTGAAGTGCTCAAAAAATCAACAGGCCGCTTCCTGCCGTTAACAGTTAATCTATGAGATTTTTTTTTTTTAAATTACTTCAATTTGTTTTATGAGATGAAGGGAGCTAACTCCTCCTAACATTTGATTTCATTATGATTTGAATTTATATCCGAGGGCTCTATAGTGCTCCCTTTATGGCTGCTATATGTATTTCATTATAGCTCGGTCTTCCAGGGATTGTTCATAAGTATTTCTTAAGATGTTTTTATTAGTCTAGTTGCTTCTATCACAACCGGTATAAAGTTTATTTCTTCCAGAGACCATGTTTTTATTATTTTAATTCTCTCAATAACCACGCCTTGGATGTTCTTGAAATTTTACACAAACATTAGTCATGATAAAAGTAAATCTTTCACTCGTGAAGGGGAACCCCACATCCTCGGCTTGTTTTAAATTTATTTCATTTAGTTTTAAGAGATCAATGGGTTCTTCTTGAAGCTAACACTTGATGTCATTAAGAATTGGAGATATATATATATATATAGTGGAAATGGTAATTAATAAAAACTGAAGAAAGTGCTCAATACTGTTGTAGAACAAATATGCGTTTTATTTTTTATTACCCTATCTTTCTGTTAAGTTACATTATTGTTTCTGCTACCCAGCCGTTTTTTTTTGGCCGTCTGTAGCTTCCTCAGACTTTTACAGAAATGTTCGTTATTATGGGATGGAAGAGTGAAAGAGTGAATGAGGTCAGGGGGTGCGATTTATGGTTTTGGGCGCAAATCAAATTAAAAAGTTTGATCCATGTCCAAGTAACCTACATCTAAAATTTCAAGTGTTTAGACCCAAAATTGGCGGAGGAGTTTAGTAGAGGTCAAATCGTTGAACTTTGACAGCCAAATTTCTAGCTGAACACCGATTAAAATTTTTTTTTTTCTAAATTTTTTCTCAATACCCCATATGTCAAATATCCAATCTGTAGACTGAAAATTGACAGAGTAGTTTAGTAGGGAAATGTACACACACACACACACACACACATACAATTTCACTTTTATAGATATATAGATTTATTTCAGTTTCAAGAGATCAAGGAGCTCTTTTCTGGAAGTGGGTCAGGGGCATTACTTATTGCACACCCCTCGTAACCCTTGATTCCATTACAATTTGGATTTATATGCCAGGACTCTTTTAAGGATAGATGTTGTTTCCTTTATGGTTGCCAACTGTATTGCATTACAGCTTGGTCTTTCATGGATTGTTGGCAAGTATTTAATAAGGTTTTTTTTAATTTTTATTTTTCATTAGTCCAATTGCTCCTATCACAACCGGTATAACATGTATTTCTTTGAGAGACCATATTGAATAAAATAAAATATGCATCAAGTGCGCTTGAAAGCCAAATCACAAGGTAACATTAAGGAAAATAAACAAATATTTTAGTTGCTTGAAATTTATAATTTAAATATATTTTGGAGTTAAACTCCATCCACAGGATGTTATTTTCTTTTTTTTTCTGAAAAAGAAAGAAAGAAACAACATACTGAGGATGGAGTTTAGCTCCGAAATATATTTAAATTATAAATTTCAAGCAACTAAAATATTTGTTTATTTTCCTTAATATTACGTTGTGATTTGGCTTTCAAGCGCACTTGATGCATATTTTATTCAAATTAAATCAAGTGTACAGGGGACTATTTAAAGATATAAACAAGAGGTCTGTTCACATTACATTTAAACTTCTACATGTCAGTAGGGCCAGAGATGTAGGAAACAGGGAGAGAATTCCAATGTCTAGCAGCATGAAGAAAGAAATTATTCAAATAGAAGGCTTTCATGCATCTAGGAATCTATAGAGTGAAGGCATGGGATTTTGCTGCTAAACAGGTTTGTCAAGGGGATACATGAAATGAGTTCATAAATGCATAGTCCATTAAAGTCCTTGCGTAACAAAGTGTGGACGTTTGTATGCAAATGTATGTGAAATAACGTCACCAGTAGGGAAAAAACAAAGACTATAAAAAGAATGATCACGTGGGTGATGTTACAGCTGTAACGAAAAGTCACACAAAATAAATGTCGCTGTTATAAAAAACAGTGAGTTTGAGTTATTCTTTGTTATGGTTTCCTTTGCGCCGTAGACTGTTACAACGTATGCGTCCTGTGCGGAGTATGTTACACTTGTAAGATGGGACAGATGTTGGAGCTTGGTTGATAGCGTGGACCTATTAGATTAAAGACTGTTGAGTTAGTAAAGAAGATTAATTTTACTCTTACTAATTGATCAATTAACTGTATTATATCTTTCTTTAGATCTCTTGGTCTTACTGGTTTCCAGAACAAGAATTCATTTAGGTTGGTGGAGTATTGAGCAAAGTTGGAGAAGTTGCATTCAAACTCTTGCCACACACACACACATATATATCTATATATATATATATTAACCTGGATGCATGGCGTTGCCTGGGTGTTTGGAAGCGTGTGTTGAGCAAAACAAAAAAAGTGGTAGTAGGAAGGCAGGCTTGAACCTGTACTGCAACGGCGGAAAACAACATGAAAAAACCAAAAACAAAGCGTGATGTCTTTGCCATTGTGTCCGTCGCCAAACCGGAAGTGGCGAAGGTTTAAATTAAGGTTAGTCAATTGAAAAGAGGGGATGACTTTCGTGCAAAAAAGTGACTCCTCCCCGTAGAAAATGCTGGTTGAGGGTGAAGGAATTAATGTTTTAAGCCAATTTTTTAATATTTGTCATCCGAAGGGTTGAGCTTCAAAACGATACCGATCTCGTGAAAATCTGTTGCCTCTGTCAAAAGTTTTAGACAGACATACATTTAAACAGACAGGTGAGATTTATATTATAAACTAGCGGGGGTACCTGGCGTTGCCCGGGTGTTTTGAGGTGTGTGTGTGCTCTTAAATTAAAAAGAAACCGGGGGGGGGGGGTAAAAAGTTTTGGTAAGTTGGTAGGATCGAACCTGAAGCCCTGAGGCGAAGTTGGAAAATAAAATGTGAAAAAAACATGAAACGTTAACCGTTCGGCCAGCCAGAATGAGTTACTGAAAGATGTTTGAATTTATTTAAGTAAGAACAAAATTGACAGGTGCCCGCACGGAAGTCGTAGAGTAAACATTTTGTGCGAGCGTTACGACGATGATGACATAAGCAATAGCTATTGAGCAGTTAACATTTTCTGCGGGACAGTTTATAATGAGGTCAATGACCTGGTTTGTTTATTTTTACCTAACTTTGGGGAAAAACAACTCCCCCCCGTTTATTAGGGGAGTGTATCGTCTCAAAATGAAAGCAACCATCTGATATGACGACGGTATGCCGACATTGACCAAACGTTACATCGCTTTCTAGAGACCATTGGCGCCAGTGATTCGAATAGAGTTTCGCTTTTTTTATACCGAAAAACGAAAGTAACATGCGGCGATCCCAAAATGTCGAATATTTAACGTTTCAGAGTCGGGCAAATTAAATAGACGGGTGACCTCCATTTGTAACTCGTAGATATTATGATTTCGACGTGGTATAAAAAGTTTTGCGGACATACAGAAAAAGCGAACATACATACATTTTCGCTTTTATATTCATAGAAAATGTGTGTGTGCACGCACGAGATAAATCAAATATGTCTTATATCCTTATAATTAAAACTCAAAAAAACATAGCAATGCTTGAAACCTAAACTACCATGTTAATCTGAACTCTTCTAATACCATATATATTAGGTTGATGCAAAAATAATGTCGTTTTTTGACGTTCAACTTCAAAAGATCATAAATCCTTTCATAATAAACTTTATTAATCAAAATAAGAACAATTAGAATTGATACATTTTTGCCAACAAGAAAAAAGTTTATTTATTCCATTAGCATAGAAATCCGGAGTTCTGGAAGCAATGAAGTCATTGAAGACTAATTCAGCATCATCTCAGCTTTTGAAATATTTTTCGTGCAGGAAGTTGTTGAGATGCTTGTAAAAGTGAAAATCAGTGAGTGAGAGGTCCGGTGATGAGGTAGAATCTCATAGCCCAATTCATTCACCTTCTGCAGGGTCAGTTGAGCAACATGCAGGCGAGCGTTGTCATGAAGGAGAATTGGTCCTTTCATATTGACAAATCCCGGGTGCATATGTTGGAGCTTCTGGTGCATTCTGTCAAATTGTTGGCAGTACTTCTTTGCCGTGATCGTTTTGCCTGGATTCAAGGAACTGTGATGGAAGAGATCAACCACAGACCACCAAACAGTCACCATAACCTGTTTTGGTGCGATTTTGGCTTCGGGAAGTGTTATGGAGCTTCTCGGCATCCAACCATTTTCTTTTTGGCGGGCTAATGTTTGAACGTTCTGTTCAAGTGTAAAAAAAAATTTTCTGTAGTCAAAAACGTTTTCGACTTCCATAAATCGTCTTCAGGCGAATAATAAATTAAAAATTGAGTGTGTAAATTTATTGAAACGATGATTAAAATCATTTAGAATCATTAAAAGCACTTAAGCGTGCCTTTTCCTCTATATTGAGCTTGACTGATGATCGTTTTTTTTTTTTTTTCATATGGATTAGTAGCGCTTCAATGATTGGGAGATGCAGATTAAAATGGCAGTATTTTTAATTAGTATATTCCTAAATTCAGTTTTGGGGGTGTCATGTGCTATAAGATTAAAAAAAAAAATTTTTCTATTACATTTTCATCCCAAACAAGGCATATTGCCACTTTGTTGTAGAGGGCTACTATCAGGGACATAGGCATCAGGGGTACTTTATAGGGAGTTGGACAGCAAGATGTTGGTTCACGTTGCACTTGAACTTCTGCATGTCAGTACAGTTGGGGAAGCAGGGACCTGGCAGGAAATTCCAAAGTCTAGCTGTCCTGGGGAAGAAACTACTGGAATAGAAAGCTCTTACATCTAGGGATCTCTACTGTGAAGGGGTGGGATTTAGCTGCTTGTCAGGTTTGTCGAGGGTATTTACGTTGAGGGGGCACAAGTGCTTGCAGTTCGTCAGAGCATTCACCGTTAAAGTACTTGTAGAAAAGGCAGAGGGATGCAACATTTCGTTGATGGGACAGGGGCTGAAGTTTAGATGACAGTTCAAGACCTATCAGATTGGCGACTCTCTTTTGAACTTTGTCTAGGAGCGAGAGACTAGTGGCAGATGCACCAGCCCAAATATGACAACAATACTTCATACATAGACGAATGGTGGCCTTATAGAGGTACAGGATACTTTCGGGCATTAGTATCTTTCTAGCATGGTAGAGAGAACCTACCTTCTTCGCAGCGGTCTTGGCGATACTCTCGATGTAATTGTTCCAACTCATGTTTCCCAAGAGCGTTAGGCTGAGGAGTTTAAAGGATGTACTTTTAGATAAAGAGTCATTGGCCATTACTATTGGTGGTAGAGAAGGTTTCTTGTAATTATTGAAGGAAAGGAGTTTAGTCTTGGCAGCATTGAATGTGACCATCCATTTTTGTCCCCATTCCACTACGGATCGGAAGTCATCCTCTAGTGCTTCTGCCATTTCTTTAGATATGTGTTCATTTGTTTTCCTGTCGTGTCTGTTATAGAATGTGGTGTCATTAGCATATATATCCATCTCACGGGCAATTTTGTCAGGGAGGTCATTTATGAATATTAGAAATAACAGAGGTCCCAGGATAGACCCCTGAGGCACTCCCGCATTTATATCGTCGTCGAGGACAACCTGGATTTTTCTCTTATCTAAGAAGAATTTAATTATGTCATGCATTCTTCCAGTGATACCATATGATCTGATTTTCCTGAGAAGACCTTCATGCCATACCCTGTCAAAAGCCTTAGATATATCTAGAGCTACCGCTCTACCCTCCCCCGCTTTGTCCAGTGACTGGTATATATGTTCTGAGATTACAGTTAGGATGTCAGCTGTTGAATGGGCTTGTCTAAATCCATATTGTTGGTCAGTCAGAAATTTAGCATCTGTAAGGTGATGGACTAGAGCTTGGTTAATTATTGTTTCAAATATTTTGGCGAAAAGTGGGAGGAGGCTAATAGGGCAATAATTTACTGGGTCAGTTCTTTCGCCTAAATTCTTAAACTGGTACTATAGAAGTAGTGATGTGTGTTGTTCTTGCTGGTCTGGGAAATGGGTTGGAAACGTAACCATCTGTGATAGGGAATGAGATATAGAGAAGTTATATGTAGTCATACCAGCTGCGTCTGTGTGAGTAGAAAATCCAAGCCAGTTGCTGTGGTGGACATTGAAGTCACCAAACACATGCACTTGTGCACTAGTGTCGAGGGAAAATGCTGTATCTGTACTGTCAGAGACTTTGTTTATTAGGGTACAGTCCTGGGTCGAGGTAGAGCAGTAGAGAAAATAAAAGTAGCTAATGTTATGTTGCATGTTTAGTCTAAAGCACATAAAGGCTTGATCGTCCGATTCTAGTTTAGTTTCTCTAGTCAAGGGGAGGGTGTTTCGAATATATACTCCAAGGCCATGCACATGTCTGTCAGAGTCCTTCTGGCAGAATGAGAGATATCCAGGCATGTTAAAGTAGTTAGAGGGGATGGATGAGCGTAGGTTAATCTTACTTAGTGCTAAGATATCCGGGGTGTTTGTTAGGAGAAATGCTTCAACATTATTTAAATTAGTTCTAAGCCCACGGATGTTCGTAAATGCAAGCCTCAAGGGAGAAGGCAGGTTGGTTTTGTTTGAGTTTGGGCCTAGTTTTAGCGTAATTTTTGATTGTACTGTCATTTTTTTTTAAGAGTTTCAGTTTAGGTAAGGGATGTTGAACAAGTGGTTATGCAGAACACCAGACATGTAACACAAGCAGACCATCAGTTGTCCTGCCATCTACTAGGATTGTGGCTTCGGGATAGCCCACCAGGGATGAGTGCAGGGACCCTTTCCGTGCGCGATATGGCACTACAAACAACCCGATATTATACAACTGTTGATGGAGCAGCCGTTGTAAGTGCTACAAAAGAGTTAGGGCTCCTGTACTACCAGTCGGGAACAGCAGCCAGGAACTGTCTATATGGTACCCTCAACCCATCAGACGATGGTCAACCCAATCTACTTGTACGGGCATTATTGCATTCAAGCACTCCCAAGTGCCCAGTTTAAGGAATGGGATGTGTTGAGAGTGGGGAAAACGGCGTTCATTGCCCTAGTCAGGAAACAAGATCAACCACTGAAGGTCTGTCGACTCCCTGTGATTCAACCTCTACGCCTAGCTAATAGGCAAAGAAGGAGTATGGAAGCCAGGCGAGAGACAGTGCCTGTCTACTCCTTAAGCAGTTTAGGTTTGCAGACCGGTAATTTGTTTGAGTCACCAGCTCTAGGAAGGTTGCCATCCAAGACTGGAGAGGCCTTCCTCCCGTTAGGTTTAGCTTCAGTGTTTTCCTTCTCTTAGACGGATGACCTGGGAAGATCTACGGGTCCATCAGCACCGTGAGGGTTTTCCCTCGCGCCTGGGTCCTAATCCAGGTATTTCTGCACCCCTGCATTGGTGGTTAATGTTAACGGGTTAGTTTATAAGGGTTATATATCAACTGAAAAATTATACTCCTCAAAGTGATTACAGGGCTTTGCTATTTCATTGTTTGTTACTGGAGGAGGGGCTGAGTAAGAGTTCATGCAGTGGAAGCAGCTATCAATGTTGTAGCATTTAAATTTCTTTTTACACTCGAATAACTCACAACATGACTCGCATGCTGACTAAATACTTTCCTGGAGTGTCTAAGGTCTCTCTGTGCAAAAGTGTCACAAGCCACCATGCAGTGACTTAGTCTACATTGCACTCTCGAATCATGCTTCAATTGTGCTCTAAACAGAAACCGTCATTTCAAAGAACCTACTGTTGATTTTATATGGCAGGCCTTTCTGCTTGTGCAGTAATAAAACTTCTCAAATGCACTTGTGATGTTAGGCTGTATAAGGTGTTAACTTTAGTCAAAATCACCTGATTGTTCTTTCATCAGATTTTTTGGATTATCAGTGCTTATTGAAGACATTCTGATACAAAACATTAATGTTTCAAGTATTTCAAAAAGCGAATTTAATTTGGCAATGCCAGCTAGTACATTATACTTATCAAAGACAATCAAATACAAAACTTATCTAAGAACACTACCAGATACATAAAGTACATTTGTATGAAATTTCACAAAAATCAGCGCAGCCACTTTATAGTAAACGAACGAACTCTCTCACACACCAAGTTCCTTTTTTGTAATAGTAGAGATATATGTATAGATACATACATATATGTACACAATTACACACACATTTATATGCAAATTTATACAAAAGTCTAAATAAACCATTACACACAGACACAAACACTCTCACTCACATATAAAAGTATATACACAAATATGTGTGTGTGTAGGCATTGCTGTTCAAAGACTTGAATTCCACGAATCCATATACAAAAATAGCACACCATCACAAAGGTCTATCTTGCAACAGCAACACACAAGAATATATTTTAATACTCAAAATGGACGGAATGACTCTTGTTTGAATAAAATAAAAGAAAAAGAAAAATCGAAATATCTAGCACCAACGAAATAAATAAATATATGCACTCGCAAAAATCAATCTATGAATTTGCACAAATTTTTCAGATGCTAAAAGTGAACTTACTGACATTCCGATTTGAAAGGAGGGGGTGCCAAATCGTTATCCATTCTTTGGCTTGTTTAATGCACAACCAATAAAATGTAATTGTCAATGATATTGCTTTTATTCTTTTATCAAACAACTAGCAAACTTACATCGCATTGCCCAGGTGTTAATAGGCCGAAAATTTATTCTTATACAGTTGTCATATGTATATATATAAAAAATACTAATATCAATATTTTACTCAGCTTTTGCTTGATAGTCTTGGGGCGATTAATCAGAATCGGGAATCGGAAAAGTTGAAACTTTTTTTTTTTGGGTATCGACATCTGTATCGGAATCGAAAAAAGTTGTGCTTATTTTCCAATGCAAAAAACGATTCCTTTAATTATTATTGCTTTTTGTTTTTAATATTGTTTGAAACAAAATCTCTCACTGAATAATATAATATAATAAAATAATAAATATTTATTGATTTTAAACTTCAAGTAAAACTAAAATCTATAGATCACCCCCTCACAAGTGTATTTTTACGTTTGAGAAAATATATGCATATTTACCAAGTGATTTTACGGTAATCGGTACAAAATAAGAAACTTATAGTCAACTATTTAGATATTAATAAAGAATTGGAATCAGTAATTGTAGCGGAATTGGGAAAAATATTGGAATTGTCCCTATTGCTTACATATAATTGTATTACATCTCCTAGTGCTATAATCAACAGAATAGCTATTTATATGCACACCCATATAAAGAACTTGATTGTCTACTGGAGAAACCTTGAATGCCAACTTTATTAGATGAGTAGCAAACTTACACGCATTACCCAGGTGTTAATAGATTTAGCATATATATATATATATATATATATATATATATATATATAGAGATATGTTTTATTTTTTATTACCGTATCTTTCTGTCAAGTTACATTATTGTTTCAGCTATTCGGCCGTTTTTTTGTCCGTCTGTAGCTTCCTCAGACTTTTACAGAAATTGAGTCGTAGACGGTGAAACACGTGTCAGTGGATAATTATATAAAAAAAACAAAAAAACAATATATATGCCGCTCCCCATGTGGGGGGTACCAAATTGGTTAAAGGGAAAATTATTCCCAACTCGTATTTAGGTAAAAAATGCACTTTGTAAATAATTGAATTCATTCAAAACGTATTGCAAAAACAAATAACATCTATATACACATATACACACATTATATATATATATATATATATATATACATACATACATGCATACCTATATATATATATATATATATATATATATATATATATATATATATATACACACACACACACAATGATTGCAACATATATATACACACACACACACACACACACACACACAATGATTGCAACATCTTGTCAGACGAGTGCCACTCCCTCAGTCACTGAACATCCATGTGCCCAAAAATGGCTTTTCAGTTCTACCAGTGACTTGCACACCCTCAAGCAGACATAACACTTAAGACAGTCATTCGTTTGAATGAAACTAACAGCAACGGAACCCGTATCATCGTGCACTTTCATGTGATTAACAAGACCTGCCTTAGACAACGGAGCCCGGTCACACACCTCACAGATCCAAGGATCTCAATGATTGGATGGTAAGGTTTGACATTTCCTACATGCTCTCGTGAGCTTTGCTCAGTCTATCTTGGCTGCTTTAAAGTGTTCTACACCCCTGTATATCAGTGCCCTCCACTGCTTGCAATTATAAGCTAGGGACTCTCAACTGTCAACAGGAACATGAAAGCTCACAAGACTCTCCTTAATGCTGTCTCAAAACCGTTTTTTAGGCTTTTGCTGAGGTCTTTTGCCAAGAAGGAGCTCACCATAAAACAACGATATACGCACACACACATCAGCAGAAACAAAAATTAATCAAACAATTCAAACATACAAGGGAAAATACATATTTTTTGGTCCCCTGACAAAAGGAGGGTGGACCTGTAAATTCACCCTTGTCCATTCGTCTGTCCATCTATTCGCACTTTTCTCAATAACTACACCTTCAAATTTTTTGAAATTTTGCAAAAACATTAAACATGATATGAGTAAAAAAGTAACAGAACAGATTTTCCGGAAAAACTTTGCCCCCCCCCCCTGAGGGTGCCTTTCAGGTTAAAATGGCTAAAATTGACACTTTTGTGCTTATTAAAAAAAATTGATGCCTTGGGTCATTATAAAACTTCATGAAAAGTTGTAACTAACTGATTTCTATATAATTTTGTTTGTCTATACTTTGTGATAACTCCTGGGTGTGCCCCAGGGGCTCTCTTAGGGCTAATAGAAACACTTCCTCCATTTTGGGGACTATTTTACCATATTT
The DNA here is from genome assembly GCF_053919585.1 of Euprymna scolopes. Lineage (NCBI taxonomy): Eukaryota > Metazoa > Mollusca > Cephalopoda > Sepiida > Sepiolidae > Euprymna > Euprymna scolopes. The sequence goes on along the minus strand of NC_136521.1, from coordinate 56,600,537 downwards.
GTCCAAAATTTTCTGTGCATGCCTATTTAGCAGTTTTGCATGGTACTGAACTCAAATTTAAATATGTTAAGGTCTTGGGAACTTTTAGAGTTAAATGGGGGGGGGGAATGATAAACTTAGTTTTTTTTTTTTTAACATGATGTAGAACTCAAATTTGCATATGTTAAAGCCTAAAACTGCACCGTTTGTTCATTTTCACTAGGATTTGTTGTTCCTTGAGGACTTTTAGTGCTAAATGGGGGCGGGGAGGACAAATGCTGAACTTAGTCATTTTTTTATGCCTCGCTCACCGTGAACTTACGAGGGGGACCATACATGCTCCACTTGTTTTACTCATAAATTATACATTTATGCTTAGGTTTCATACAATGGTTTCCATGGATTTTTGAAAACAAATACTCGTTGAGCTGTCCTCAAATTTTGTCTATTTCATCCATCTTTTCAATCCTGGGGCTAACATTTGATGTCTATATACATGCATATTCGAATATTACATTAAAGTTCTCCTTTAATCTCTCAAATACTGAGTTAGTAAAATAAGAGAAAACATTTTCCTTTCTCCAATTTACCAGTTATCTTTTTTTTTTTATAGTATTTGTATTTCTTGTAATTGATTGGTCTTACTGGATTCCAGGACAAGAATTCATCTGGTTTGGTGGAATATTTAGCTAATTGTGGTTACTTGAGGTAACAGCACTTGGAGGAGGTGTTTGAGCCAATATGTAACCATATCGAAGGAATCTTATTTGAGCTTCAAATATTACATGGATTTTCTTTCTTTCGGTCAGGAACAACCATACAGACATTAAGTTATATATATACAGGGGTTGGAAAAAAAAAAAAAATGAAACACCTAACATTATTGGCATCAATCTTAGAACGTGTTTTAAACAATCAAATCTTAACATATTTTAATGTTTTTTCGTTTATTATTTATGCCATATGATAAGCTTAATTAAGATAAATTTCTTTTACTGATATTGAAAGATATCAAAAGCTTTTCCTATAAAAATGGCAAACCTTACAGACTTCCAAAGAGACTAAATTGTTGCAGCTCGTATGGCAGTGTACTAGTGTAACAGAAACTGCACGAATGCTTAGTGTTTCAAGAAATACCATCTCAAAAGTAATGACTGCTTTTAAAAGAGAAGGAAAAACGTCCTCAGAAAAGCACAAGTCTGGTCGAAGGATGAAGATGTCTGAAAAAGCCTGTCAGACTCTTAAGTGGATTGTTAGAGAAGATCGCACAGCTCCTGAAATCACTGCCAAGCTCAATAAACATTTACAGGACCCAGTTTAAACAAAAACTGTTCGTCAAGAGTTGTACAAATCTGAATTTTACGGAAGAGCTGCAATTAGAAAACCTCTGCTCTCAAAGACAAATGTTTCAAAGCGATTAGAGTGGTGTAAAAACCTCTAAAATTGATCCCTCAAGCAGTGGAAAAATGTGATTTTCTCTGCGAATCATCATTTTCTTTATTTCCAACCACTGAGTCTACATTTGGTGACAGCCGAAAGAAGCATTTTATCTAGACTGCCTTCTCCCAACCGTAAAGCATGGCGGGGGTTCTGTGATTTGAGTTGATATTTCTTGGAACTCCGCTGGACCAATGATTACTCTTCATGGAAGAATTAACAGTCGAGAATAGGAATTTGGGGTGACCAAGTTCATCTTATGGTTTAAGAACTGTTTCTGGAGTAGAACGCCATCTTTCAAAATGATAATGCTCCAATCCATGCAGCTAGAATTATTAAAAATTGACATGAAGAGCATTCCAATAAAGTTGGGCATCTGATTTGACCACCACAGTCCCCAGATCTTAACATTATTGAACATTTATGTTCGATTTTGGAGATTCAAGTAAGAAATCGATTTCCACCACCATCTTCTCTAAAAGAACTGGAGGATGATTTAGCTGAAGAATGGGATAAAATTCCTTTGGTAACAATTCACAATTTGTATGAATCAATACCTCAGAGAAGTGAGGCTGTAATTGCTGCAAAAGGTGGACCTACACGATATTAAAATAAATTTTGATGATTTTTAAGGTGTTTCTTTTATTTTGTCTAACCCCTGTATGTATATATATATATATATATATTAAAAAAATATGAGGAATAACATCTACATAGAACTTCATTAAATCATTAGATCAATAACAACGAAAATGGCAAGAAAATGAAAAACGAACCTCTTTAGAATTCTGGAATTTCAAAGCTAAATGCTTTTGATCAGAACAGAAGAAAGGCTGGCTTGTTAATAATAATATATATAAGGTCATACAAATAACACCGGTTAAAACACATTCAGACTAGAAATGATAAATATAACGGGTGAAAAATAATAGGGATTATTAAAGAGATGAAAATGAGAGCTCAAAAGTGAAGTAGGGGAAATAGTAGACTTGAAATAGAGAAAATGTATATAAGTAAAAAAAATATATAACATTTAGTCAAGGTTTAGTAGGCAGTAGTATTCTCATGCTAAATTGTCCTCACAAACCCTTGTACAGAGAGACCTTAGACAAGTGGGGATAGTGTCCGTGCCATTCAAATTCTCTCCATCTTTAATAGGTGCATTTCATATTAATAAAATAGGATTCCAAGTTCACATCGTTCAAGGAGATTTGAAACAACCAGCATTAAAAAATATATTATGGAACACACAGTATATCACCATATATAGAAGTTAGACTTTTCAAGTAAAAAAATATTAAACAAGTGAAGCATGTATGGTCCCCCGTGAGTGCACAGTGTACAAGGCATAAAAAAAAATTACTAAGTTCGGCATTTGTCCCCCCCCCCCATTTAGTACCAAAAGTTCTCAAGGGACAACAAATTCTAGTGAAAATGAAGAAACGGTGCAGTTTTAGGCTTTAAAATATGCAAATTTGAGTTCTGCATGATGTAAAAAAAAGAAAGTCTATCATTTGCCTCTCGCCTCCTATTTAACCCTAAAAGTCCCCAAGACCTTAACATATTTAAATTTGAGTTCAGCACCATGCAAAACTACTAAATAGACATACACAGAAAATTTTGGACAAATATGGTAAAATAGTCCCCAAAATGGAGGGAGTGTTTCTATTAGCACTAAAAGAACCCCTGGGGCACACCCAGGAGTTATCGCAAAGTATAGACAAACAAAATTATATAGAAATCAGTTAGTTACAACTTTTTAGAAAGTTTTATAAAAATCCAAGGCATCAATTTTTTTTAATAAGCACTAAAGTGTCAATTTTAGCTATTTTAACCCGAAAGGCACCCCTGGGGGGATGGGGGGCAACAGGAGTTTTCTTGGAAAATCCGTTCTGCTACTTTTTTTACTCATATCATGTTTAAAGTTTGTGCAAAATTTCAAAAAGTTTGAAGGCGTAGTTATTGAGAAAAGTGCGGACAAACGAATGGACGAACGGACAAGGGTGAATTTACAGGTTCACCTTCCTTTTATTAAGGGACCAATAAACCTCTGTGTGTGTGTGTGCGCGTGTTTATAAGTATAGATTTATATAATATGACTTGCTTTTTTCTTCAACACCGACAGCATTCTATTCCTTGCATTGTGATGGTCTTCTAACACTTCCCTAAATATATAACTCACACAATGCTTCAAGCAAACTACATTTCATTATGAATAAAATAAGTTTTCCGATTATAATAACCTCTTTCTTTCGCGTTTGTTGGTTTGTCACTACACTTTTTTTTTCTGCGTGTGTCAATCCAAAATTCACATTGCTTGACCAATCATCCCCTAAATCAATCAAAATATTGGTCACGATTTAAGAAGCAATTGAATTTGTGATATGTAAGTCAAAGCTCAAGAGCCAAGAAAAGGTGAAAATCACACTTTTGGTGATAACTTTGGTTGTGTTCATCACAGACTCACGACTTGGCCCATATTGTAGCCAATGAATTCTTGCATCTTATTGAAGTTTTGACTTTGAAAAGTCTGGTCATGATGGAAATTTTGATAGAATTTTAACATTTGATCTTTCAAAATTTGATGTACACATCTGATTCTCTTTTAGGTACTTATGCAGAATGCAGACTGTAATGGAATAATAACATTATACAGAAATCCATTCTTAACATTGGGAAAGAAGGGCGTTTTGTAAGTATTCTGTACTTTCACCTAACAATTTCTTAAACAAAAGATACTATAAAAATTGAGTTTAGCTAGAAAATCATATTAAAAAAATAGCACAATCCGTTTTCTGTGTAATTATTAGGGCTATGACAACAGCATATTCTTTTCATTGTTTTGACTCTCAAGTTAATAAACCGAGAACCACATCACTCTATATAAAAGCATATAAGATATCAACAGATACACACTCGAGAGTCAAACCAATGAAAAGAATATGCTGTTGTCCTAGCCCTAGTAATTATCCTTCTTAATAATAGTTAGACCAAATATTCAGAGAGGAGTTTGGTAAAGATTTTCGCACAAGGACTGACAATATGGAAAGTAAGACCCAGATAAGAATTTTGTCTATTCTAAAGTTGCCAAGTAGATGCACATAATGTTCTTATGTTCTTGCTAAACAAATGTATGAGGGGTGTTCCAAAGGTAATGCCTCCTATTTTTTTATTCTGCCTGAATGGATCTGAGAGGATTGCAGATTGCATTGTTATGATGACTGAATTTATGCATTCATCACTTGAAAGTTTCACCTCTGTTGCAGATATTAAGGGTGTGAGACTAAGAAAGAAAACCCCTGTCATGGACATGTGTTAGAAGCAGAGATATGCCATTGAGTTCCTGGCAAAAGTGCATTGACGATGGTGGTGGTGACTATGTAGAAGAATATAAAATATGAGGCACAAAATGTTGCTCGTTTAAATGATACCATTTTTGTCTTCATAGCTCTTCAACTTTTTTAGTTAAAAAATAGGAGGCTTTACTTTTGTAATGAACCTTATATATACTTTTTTTTCTCTTAATTTCATATAAGTAGTCTGCCAAATTTAAAATTATACATTTAGTTGTGTATATAATTGAAATGGATGGTGACCACTCGTATTAAGAACTCCTGTTAAAAGCAACTTTTATTCAACAACATGTAAAGAAGACAAAAAAATAAATAAATAAAACCAAGAAGCCTCCACAGCACTGGTGAAACCATCTATCAAACCTACTAATGTTGAAAAAGTTTGTTTACAAATGAATAAAACCAAGAAGCCTCCACAGCACTGGTGAAACCATCTATCAACCCTATTAATGTTGAAAAAGTTTGTTTACAAATAATAGTCTACTAATAGGATACTCGTCTCATACGATTAATGGGAGGAGACCTTAGTGCCAACACTGTACACAATGTCATATTATCTTGTTTTGGTAATTTATTTTTTACTATTCTGACAGCTGATATGCTCTGGTGATGTGCCACTCATATCCTCTTGGCAGGGATTTATCAAGAGATTTAGGGACTAGTTGAACAGAAAAAACTTTTTTTCCCTTGGGGACTCTTCAAGAATTGTTTTTGCACAATGTCAGCAGAAAAGCAATAAGGTAATTACTATTAATCAAGAGTCAAGAGGGGGGGCACTCATTCACTGGAGACTGATGAAAGTGAGGAGAAAGATGCTGACTTGTGATCAGGACCAGATTATCATGGAGGTGAGTATAAGGCACAATCTAGGGATCACCAAACTAGTAGAGCTGCAAATTGATCTGGTTTTGTTTCATGACATAACAACCCTTTTCTTTTTTTGGTCGAAACGTCATGAAACAACAACTAATAAAGATGAGGATAATAATCCGCAATAAATAAAAATTAATAATACTCATCTCAATAATGAATTCCAATTAAATAATATATATACCATTCGGTACGGACCCAACCATGGATGATCAGATAATAAATAAACATGGATTTTTAAGACCAAAAAATCCAACCTTGATTGCACTTCGGGGCCCGTGGCGCAGTGAATAGAGATGTTGAATTTCTACCGTTCCAGGTGAGAATTGTCTGAAGATAGTGGTTTCAATCCTACCCAAAGCTGGCCAGAGGTTTACTTGGCTAAAATGTGGTGAGACGGCAACAACTGTCGATGGCAGTAATTGCTGAGAATGCAGTTAGGAGATTCGGAGTTCCTATCCTGTCACATTTACCATCTGATGAAGGCCAGAGGAACAGTTGACCAAAATGTCTTGAAACAACAACTAATAAAGATGAGAATAATAGTCCGCAATAAATAAATTAATAAATAATACTCATCTCAATAATGAATTTCAATTAAATAATATATATAACCCTTTTTAGGTTATTCACTGCTGCAGCAAATTCTTTTTAGGTAAAATAGTTTTTTTTAAATAATTAGGCATACATAAAATCGTGTTTAATTTTTAGTCGTACATAATTAATAAAATCAAGGCATGACTAATCTAAAAATAAAATTGTTTTTTTTACAAAGATTTTTAAGGAAGAAACAAAGAAAAAAATGAAAAAAAAAGTGGCACACATAATTGGAATAAAAATAATTGTTTAAAACCATTATAATTTATTTTGTACATATTGTTATTACCTAAACATATCATTATGATTAATTTTCCAAACTTGACATCATTTTTTAGAAATTACAACAGACAAGGCAAGCAAACCACTTTATGTAAGGAGCTAAAAATACTATTTCAAAGTTTGAAACTAGACAATGATAATAATCCTCATCTTTTTTAGTTGTTATTTCACGACATTTCGACCAACTATTCCTCTGACCTTCGTCAAGTGGTAACCGCTACAGGTTAGAAACTCAGAATCTCCTAACTGCATCCTCAGCAATTACTGCCTTTAGTGTCGTCTTACCATGTTTTCGGTCAAGTAAGCGTCTGGCCGGCTTTGGATAGGATTGAAACTAAAGGTCAGAGGAATAGTTGGCCAAAACATTGTGAAACAACAACTAATAAAGATGAGGATAATAGTCTGCAATAAATAAATTAATAAATAAAACTCATCTCAATAATGAATTCCAATTAAATGATATATACAGCCAATAATAAGTATTAGCTTGATAGACTGATCTAGAAAACAGCATTTCTCCCTTCTTTGTCATAAAAAAAAATCAATCAGGGAATGTGAGAACTAAAGGACAATATAAAGGAAGTGAGAGTTATGATGCTACCAGACGTAAACCAGAGTCCTCTTGCTAGTCTATACAGGTAAAACGGTATGACCCTTTAACTTCTAGCAAATCTTTAACATCCGGGAAATTTTTAACTTCTGGTCAATCTTCAACGAATACAATGGCTCAGATTTTTGTTACTTGATTATCGACATCTAAAACCACTATTCCGAGCATTAGAAACACTATGCTAAAACCACTTAGAAACAGGTTTACAAGATATGGACAGGAACTGCTAAAAATACCTTATTCTGCCTTGACAGAGTTCAAAATAGACTTTGTAGTTTAATGGGTGATGCCCTTTTCTCTTCCCTGCTACCTCTTTCCCACGGAAGAGACATTGCGAGCCTGTCTTTGCTTTATCATTATTTTCATGGCAAGTGCTCGTCTGAGCACTAATCTATGGTCCCAACTTACCAAACTTTCACAAAAACCACTCGTCTAGCTAAAACCAGTATCATCAATTTTCCTCCACTCTTTATCTATGCCTAAATCTAAACATAGATTCTGTGAACAAAACTTCTTTTTTAGAACTGCATGCCTGTGGAACTCTCTTCCGTCTGCCTGCTTTCCAGCTGACTACAATTTAGTCATTTTCAAGTCCAACGTAAACAAATTCTTAATGAGCCGTCCCCTTAAGTAATCCAATTTACCAAATTTATACTACTAATGATTACTACGATATTGTCCCATTGACTACTGTACACTGATTAACCCTTATCCTTGAGTGGCCTCTGGGCCTTGCTAAGTGGAGACTCCAAAAACATACCTGAAACCGGCATTTCTTGCAACAATACTTTATGTAGCAATTCATTCGATGTATCTTCAAGCCAAACCAACAATTCTGTGTTCTCTTCTATTTGATTCTGAAGAAAATAAAAAGATTTTGTTTGCATAGATCAAAAGATATGGTAATATTTTGATACTTGACACATACGCATTCAGTCTTGGTGGAATAATAGTGAGTCAGATTGCTGAAACAATCTTTCACTTGGTGATACAAGCACAAAAATTGGCACACAGGTACTTCAGGACTCCCTCTTTCAGAAAAGCGTGTTAGCCAACTTCAAAAACAAATCGGTCGCCATTTTTGAAAATGGCCACCATTTGTACCAGTATGAAACAGCATTTGCACCAAATATTGTCAAAGTAATGACATTTTGATGATCTGTACATCAATATGTTTTTTGACATGAGAAATCGAATTCTGCAATCAAAATTTCAATATCACTAGCTAGGGGTACTCGGCGTTGCCCGGGTGTTTTTCGGGGTATGTGAAAAAAACCCGAAGCGTTGACGACGCGCAGTTGGAAAATAGTAAAGTGTTAAAAAAACAAACAGGTGCGCGTTTTTGATGTACGTGACGGCGATAGCTATTCAGCAGTTACGATTTTGTGCGGGACAGTTTTGAATAAATCGGTTTGTTTGTTTTTAAAAACCCGCTCCCTGTTTATTAGGAGGAGCGAAATGAAAGCTACAGTCTGATATGACGAAGTCGACATTGAACAAACGTTACTTAGCTCTCTTGAGACAACTGGCTTTCGGCCTGCGGTTAGAGTTGAGTTTCGCTTTTTTTTATACCGAAAACCGAATGTAATGCGTGCCGATGTGGGAAATGTGGAATAATTAACGTTTGAAAGTCAATAAAATTAAATAGACAGGCGAGCTCCGTGAATAACTCTGAGATATTACAATTTATAGATGATATAAAAAATTTTAAGAAGCTGTGAAGCTAGCAAGCGCTTCTTTGAAAGAAGCCTTTCGTGGACATCGAGGAAAAGCGAACATACATACACACATACATTTTCGCTTTTATATATATAGATGAAGCGTTATAGTGATATGATGACAATTATATGAACTAGCATTGTCAGAGTCAGTGAAGTTACTGATGTAGTATCTCAAATTGTTGTGACAGAAGTACAATATACTACAACAGACTGAAGTGACTTGAATTTAACCTGGATCATTGTTTTACTCTTTGCATTTACAGCTACACATTAGGGTGCATTTTCTGATGGCTAACATTCTTTTTTGTAAAATGTATGTCCTGAACGTCATTTGTGCCAATTTTGGTGCTTGCATCACTAAGTGAAAGATTCTTATGGAATATTGAGATAACCTGCCCACTATAATTGATAACTTTATTAAGTCTATATTGAACTTTTTTCTTCACTTATATAGAAACTAGCCTAGATACCCGGCATTACCCAGGGGTCTGGAGGTGTGTGTTAAGCAAAAAAAAAAGTGGTAGTAGGCAGGCAAGATCGAACCCGTTCTGCAAAGCAGGAAAAGAACATTGGGGGGGGGGGAGTGATGTCTTTGCTGTTGCACCCATCACCAAACCAGAAGTGATGTAGGTTTAAATTAAGGCTAGTCAATCGAAAGCGGGGATGACTTTCGAAAATATCGGCGAAAAAAGCGACCCCCTCCTTGTAGAAAAGTGCCCAGTTAAGAGTGAAGGAATTAATGTTTTTAGCCAATTTTTCGATATTTGTCGTCCGAAGGGTCGAGCTTCAAAACGATACCTATCTCGTGAGAATCTGTCACCTCTGTCGAAAGTTTTAGGCAGACATACAAACATACATACATTTAAAGAGGTGAGATTTATATTATAGAAGGCACTTTGTGTGTGTGAATCCATTCCCTATGGACTTCAAAATGGCTGGGCCAATTTTCTTTTGTGGTGAAACAAATGATTAGTCTATATTGAACTACTGTCTAAATCTCTACTTATAAGAGGCACTTTGTGTGAATGTGCTCCGAAATAGCTGGGCCAATTATTTAAAAATCTAACACAAATAAATTTAATGTCTGGAAGTGTTCTTAGATAGGTTTTGTACTGGAATGTCTCCAATAAGTATCAAAAATCGATAATCAAAAAATCTGATCAAAGAAGGAACAGTCTGATTTTGACCAAAGTTAACACCCTTATACAGCCTAACATCACAAGTGCATTTGAGAAGGTTTATTACCGCACAAGCAGAAAAGCCTAGTGCATAAAATCAACAGTAGGTTCTTTGATTAAGCAGGTGCATGTTTAAAATGAATATTTCTGGTTAAAGTAGTTTGCTTGAAGCATTGTTTGTTGTGTATATATTTTGAATGTTTCTGTTTAGAGCACAATTGAACCATGATACTTGACTTTTGCATTTCAAACTTTGATTCAAGCCATTATATATAAAAATGTTATAAAATTAATAGATTCTCTACAGTGCAATGTAGACTACAATGTATTGTGGACTAAGTCACTGAGAGGAAGCATGTGAAGCTTCCTCCCAATACACCATGGTGAGTCCTTAATTAGAGAAGACATTGATTTGATTGAAAAATGGTCAATTTCACCAATTTTGATGACAATAAAAATATTGGATATTGGAAGTGTGGAAAAAACAGGTTTACAAGATATGGGCAGGAGCTGCTAGAAATTACTTATCCTGCGTCTTGGCAGTTCAAAATAGTCTTTGTAGATTAGTGGGGGATGTCCTTTTCTCTTCCCTGCAGGCTCATTTATCATATATATATATATATATATATATATATATACTTTATCATTTTCTCAAATCATAAAATGTAGATATGTATGACGACATCTAATTTATATAAGGAAACCATGCTGCTCCTCCATCATTATATATAACCCCAAATCTTCCAACCCTCTCGTCAGTGACCATCCCTCTTGAAAAAGCCTGCATAAATTGGGTGAAACGTTGAGTATTCAGGTCCTTCCACCTCCATTTTAATTCATGTATATATCTATATATATTTCTGTAGAAATATATTTTCTTATAATAATATGTATATACCAATCCTTTTTTAAGAAGCTCAATATAATTACAGAGCAATATAGAGAATAAATGACAAAAAACTATATATTCCAAAATTCATGTTGACCATCTTATAATTTATTCATTTAATTAAGTTGACATTTACAATTCTTGACAGTATCCTAAGTGATTGATTTTAAGTAATTGATTTTGCACTACGTCTTTGTACATTAGTGGGGGGGGGCCCTTTTCTCTTCCGTGCAATCTCTTTCCCACAGAAGTGACATGGCGAGCCTGTCTCTGCTCTATCGTTATTTTCATGGCAAGTGCTCGTCTGAGCTCCAATCTATGGCTCAACCTTGCCAAACTTTCACGAAAAACAATTGTCTGGCTGATCTTCATTCAAACCTGGGCAACATCGAGTCTCCCTGCTAGTAATGAATAGTTTGTGAATCCCAATTCATTTATGTCTTCATGAGGACAGATTTAGACAGAATGCCAGTTTTTAAGGCAGGAAAAATTTAGCTCCCCTAAAAAGGGGAACTCTGGATTGAGGTATGCTGCAATATTGTTGGCATGGTTTTACTGAGTATGATCACAAAGATTTGGATGATTATATTTATAGCCAGGAGTGATAAGAACAAACCAATCAGGTACCAGAATTGCTGAATAAAATATACTGAATTTAAAAATAAATTTTTCAGTAATAGCTTTTCGTCTTGACACGAGAAGTACCACAACTGACCTTGACTGGAGTAATATTATTATTGGTGTTAAAATGCTTTTGACTAATGAGAGTATGAACCCAATGCTATGGACGATCTTATTTATAACTACAGATAGGAAAATCAACCAATCAGAAGCCTCTGACTTCATTATAAAAATATCGAATTTTAGATTCAAGTCAGTTCGCTGTCAACTTCTCTCTTGAATGACTGAACCACTGCTGATCGTGACTGCATTGATTCTTCACCAATCTAATGCCACCATCTTTATTCTAAAGAATTATTCAACACTCGAGACCGTGACTGCAATTCTTCGCCGATTTGATTTACTACTGCCATCTTTGTTTAACATAATGGCTCAACATTCAATAATTCTTTACCTGAAATTCTTTACAATTCAAACCTCTTCTGATTGTTAATTTTGCTTCAGATAACTATATTTAATATTCGCAATCAGATAATTTTTTTTTTCTCTACGACAAAGTTATTTCTTTTGCCATCGCTTTTTCTATTACCAGAATGGCTTTCCACTCAAGTAGACAAAATTAAAATTATTTTGGTTTAGTAGAATCTCTCTTTTGCTGACCGAGGTGAGAACAAGCAAAATCTACAATGAGAACAGATACTACACTTTGATTTTAGCCAATAGGATTGTTTGTGAATCTTGTTAGCTAACAGCAATCACAGTGACGAATTAACTAAGCTCCATCCAGCTTAGAGTGATTTGGTATGTTATCTCCTTGTCTTAAAATCAGCTGTTCATTCTTGAACTCACTGAAACCACATTATTGACTTCCTCTAAAATATACAACATTCTGACTTGCCTAGTCTAGCACAAGGCTAGACAACATTTTACGACAACTAGTTTTTTTGCAACATTAAGCTGCACTGTTTACTTTTCTTGGCCATAGATTCATCAGTTGCAATGGTAAAATAAAAGATTTATGTGAAACATTAATAAATGGATCGACCATAGCAAAAGGAAACCCAAAGGTTCGCATTTCATTGCTTACTACACGAAATGTAAGGCGGATGCCAATGTTTTCCTTAATTTGCTTAACTTACTCTCGACTCTTACCTATACAATGCTGAATGTTTATCAAAGTGATTTATATATATATTTTTAGTTTGGATCTCACTACTATATATTAGATTTAATATCATAATCGATAAATAATAAATATGTAATCTGTATGAATCATACTATCATATTTAAGCATACCTTACAACCGGGCAACTAGTTAGCATATAAAATTACATAGGAATAAAGATACATCTGTTTAACTAAGATGAATAAAACTCTTTTCATAAAGAAAGGCACAATGAGACGTTCGCTGAGTTTTCTTCAAGGTTTTATTTGGAGAGTTAGGGACTATGTTATCTGAATTATTTACTTCTTAGCTTTCTAACTTACCGAAAAGAGTGATACACATGCGGACAGAGATTCTGGGTAACATTCTGCTTATCTCGTTTGTATGATTTCTAGATAGACTCGTTTGAAAACTTTTGTTTCTCTCAACTCAAAACATCATTCATCATTATTTGACCATGTTGTCTACTGCTTTGACCTGTTGCTAACTGCTTCAGTTTTACATCACCCATCTCTGGGAATGATTCTGTTTGCAAATTAAGGTTATCATGACATGCACTAAATATGAGCCTTGTCAAAGTTTACACTAGCTAACTCAATCGCTACTGACGTAGGGGCCCTAATACGTAACAAGAACTGAATACTTGTCTCCTGACCCATTTAAATATGAGATGTGAAACATAAAAAAATAAATAAATGGATCAGCCATAGTCAAGGGTGATGTGAAGGTTCCTTTTGCATTACTACACTGAGAAGGGAGAAAGAGTAGCACTTCTTTCTCTGGGTTGCTCCTTTTATTTATTCCAATGTGATAATGCTAAATATTTAGCAAAGAATTATCAATTTGTTTTTCTAGTCTTAGATATACGGTGTGGTGCCTAGCCTATGGATAACAATGAACTCTTTTGTCTTCTATTATCTTCTACTATCCTAGGTATCTGGCATTTCGCGGGTGTTTGTAGGTGTGTGTTGAGCAAAATAAGTGTTAGTAGGCAGACAGGCTCGAACCTGTGATGCGAAGGCGGAAAAGAAAGTGAAAGAAAACCTGACGTGTTACCGCTACTCTATGATGCAACCGGAAGTGTTAAGTGTTCAAATTAAACATTGTCAATCAAAAAGATGACCTGCAGAAATGGCGTTGCTTTTAAACCTCCCACGAAGGTCGTTTTTAATATTGGGGAAAACCAGCTCTCCCAAAATAGGGGCCACTCTGGTAGTATCCAAATAAACCCTAATTGTCTCAGTATGAAGGGTTTCCCCTAAAGACCATGAGAATCAGACTAGCATAAAACCACTTTATCTTTATTTGTTGCATTTGTTTTTCTGTCCAATATATTTCGTTTCCACTAAATACGGAGTTGTGTCTTTATTCCGAACCCTTACTGGTCCACGATAGTATAATTTAGGAAAAGGATTGAACACTGGTCTCCTGGCTCATCTATCAGCTGCAATGATAAAATACGAGAAGTCTCCCTTTTTATTGTCTACTTTCTGAAGATAGAGGGAGGGACACTACTAGTTCCATTGGATTGCTCCACTTACTCTTTATTCTCACTTTATAATACCAAGTGCTTAAGAAGCATCAAGTACCATTGGTATGACACAACAAAAGATTGAACCCTGACATCAGGGCCGATTAGTGAACACTCTAAATATTATGTAAATGAAATAGTAGTATATGTTTGTTGTGGAGACGCCTACTAATTAACATCGGCAGGTGAGTGAGATATATAAAAGTATCAATCATCAATACCGGGGGAGTCCGGTGACGACTGTCAAATAGGCAAGACGCTTATGCTGCCTCCAGTAAAACATGCAACACGCCACCTGCCGGAATATCTCCAACTGAAGTATATCTGAAGACATGTAAATATGTATATAATTTTTTTTCCTATTGTATTGTATACCTTTACTTTCGTGTTCTTGTTAATTATTTTGTGCAGACAACAATGTGGATGATGAACTTGGGTTTCAAAGAGTTTCTTTTTTTTGTTTTTCTATGTCTAATCTGTTATCCAATTGAGAATCGATAAGCACGAATTTCGCCAATCGCTTAACATAATAGACAAACAAGTGCAGACGAATTCAATAAAACGGCTGAAAAGAAAGATAACGCTACACCAGTTCATTAGAGTGTTGATTTAAGACATCAGTTCACAACAAACAAAAGAATATTGTTTACAAAGTGAGTTGTTTTCAAAATAATTCAAACAAATCAACTCCTCTGAATTGTACTGATATACAGATAAACAGGTGTTTGTTACATCAAAATAAAAGTGTTTGAAAATAATCTGTACGCAGGTGGCTCCATAAACCATTCTTGGTAAAATCAATATATGCAATGACCATATTGCAATTATCAGGTAAGCAGTAATGTGGGTGTGAGATTTTGTGCCATCCACCTTATTCACCTAACCTTGCGAGATCTGATTTTTTTTTTTTTACATAGGCATCACCACATTATCAAGGCCAAGAGGCCACTCAAGGATAAGGGTTAAAGAGTGTACATTAGAAATTGGACAATATAGTAATCATTAGTAATGAAAATTTGGTAAATTTGATAACTTATATGGAACGGCTCATCAAGAACTTATTTACGTTAGACTTGAAGACAGCCATATTGTAGTCAGCCGGAAAGCAGGAAAACGGAAGACAATTCCACAGGCGTGCAGTTCTAAGAAAGAAGCTTTGTTCATGGAATCTACGTTTAGGTTTAGGCACAGATAAAGAGTGGGGGAAATTATTGATAGTGTTTACAGCTAGACGAGTGTTTCTTGTGAAAGTTTGGCGAGGGGGGACCATAGATTGAAGCTCAGTCGAACACTTTCCATGAAAATAACGATACATCAGAGACAAACTCGCAACATCTCTTCTGTGAGATAGAGGTTGCAAGGAAGAGAAAAGGACATCTCCTACGAGGCTACGAAGTCTATTTTGAACTCTATCAAGGCAGGCCAAGTCCTTTCTAGCAGCTCCTGCCCAGATGTGGCAACAGTATTCCATCCTTGGACGTACCTGGCTCTTATATAGATAGAGAATAGCATCAGCAGTGAGATATCTACCGGATCGATAGAAAGATCCCACCATTTTTCCAGCGGCCTTGGCAACAGATTTGATGTACGTGTTCCATTACCAATGAAGCAGACTTGTGCCAAGCCATCACGGTCTACTTTGCCCCCCACCCCACCTCAGAGTTCTACAGTAAAGGATTGAACAGCTGGAGATATGTTGGAAGAAGGAGCTGAATGCCGATGGTGATTACTGCGAAGACTAAATATAAGTTACACATTATTTGAAGCATTTCCTTTTTTTTTCTTTTAAAAACAGACAGAACATTTTAATTATCATGTATTACATATATATTGATTGAGTTTATTATGCAATGTTTTTATAAATCATTCCATGAAGTTATACTCTTTTTTTTTTTAAACAAAATGGTTACCACATATAATGCGTTCCACAGAACAAACGTTCTTCAATATTATGCAATATTTGCACAATAGTGAGCATAACAGATTCAATTCAGTTCTATAACTGTAAACTTTTATCTATCATGTAAATTCAATTCGATTCAAGTCAATATTCATATATTTATCATATATTATGTATATATTATGTATCATATATAACTTTTATCTATCCATGTATATATTATGTATATATAAATAAATATATATATATATGTATATAAATATATATTATGTATATATATATAAATATATAATAAATCTATCCATGTATATATTATGTATATATATATATATACTATGTATATATATATACTATGTATATATATATATATACTATGTATATATATATACTATGTATATATATATATATACTATGTATATATATATATATACTATGTATATATATATATATATACTATGTATATATATATATATATACTATGTATATATATATACTATGTATATATATATATACTATGTATATATATATATACTATGTATATATATATATATACTATGTATATATATATATACTATGTATATATATATATACTATGTATATATATACTATGTATATATATATATACTATGTATATATATATACTATGTATATATATATATACTATGTATATATATATATACTATGTATATATATATATACTATGTATATATATATATATACTATGTATATATATATATATACTATGTATATATATATATATACTATGTATATATATATATACTATGTATATATATATATACTATGTATATATATATATACTATGTATATATATATATACTATGTATATATATATATATACTATGTATATATATATACTATGTATATATATATATATACTATGTATATATATATATATATATATATATATATATATATATATATATATATATATATATATATATTCAATATTCATATATTTATCGTATATATTGTGTATCATATATAACTTTTATCTATCCATGTAAATTCAATTCGATTTAATCTATCCATGTAAATTCAACTCGATTCAATTCAATATTCATATAGATATTCAATATTATTTGCACAATAGTGAACATAACGGATTCAATTCGGTTCTATCACTCTCAACTTTTATCTATCCACGTAAATCTACTGTCAGACATTTTGGCCAACATGTATTAAATATACAATACTTGAATTTATTATGTAATATTTTATAAATTATTCCATGTAGTTTTACTCGTTTCGCAATCATAAGACGTCTCGAACCATATCCTCTGACAGCTTTGTTTATTTTCAGTTTCGCGTAACCATACTATTTAATAAATTAACGTTTATGCTGTTGATACCATCCTCTATTCTTGTATTTCTTCTTGCCCATCTTCCCCCAAATCAGTTGAAATATGCAGCTGATGTAAAAGTTGAGCTCGGTTCAATTATGAATTAAAGCTAAAAAAAAAAAACGAACAAAAAATCCCCCAGCTTGTTTCGCTTAATCTTGTAGTTACTAGGGGTCTTATCGTTGATTGATTTACTGAAACTAAAAATACTTAAGGTTTTATTTAGTTGTTTTTGTTTTACGGCATATCAACCCTTTTCAGGTTATTTAATACCGAATCCAGTTATTTTGAAGAAAATTTTTTAATAGAATATATATTTTTTTCTTAGGTCGGTTCCTATTTAACCCATAGTTGGGACGCTAACAGGTACTACCACTCTGGGTCAGAGTGGACCTGGAAGCAATGGCAATTAAAGAGTGGCTCCATACTTCCCAAAGCCCATAAGCTGGGGCCTCACCATCAGATATAGTTTAAGGTCATATCCAGGACCAAAAATACTTAAACACAAATATTTAATAAATGCAAATAGTTAACAAGTACATTTATTACAAATTGACAAATGTAAAGAATAAAGTAACATCACAATACAGAACAACAATAATTTGGCACTCACTTTAGAAGTGGTTAGAGCTCTACTCAGTCCCTCAAGTGGGCATAGTTCCCACGAGGGGTAAAAACGTATCCCCCTTATCAAGGCCGGGACTCACAGAGAGTGAGTCCCTCAAGGGAAATAATTCTCCGGTGTATATCTTAACTGGTGTTCTTTGCCCATATTCCCCTACAATCTGTTAAGAGTCAGCTCTTGTATTTCATTCAATGGCAATTACTATGAAGACTAAATATAAGCTACACATTTAGTCAAGCATGTTTTTTTTCCTTTAAAAAACGGACAGAACATTTTGGTTACCATGTATATAATAATGAAATTTATTATGTTATGTTTTATGAATCATTCCATACTCGAGTGTCTGTTACATCAAAATAAAAAATGTTTGAAAATAATCTGTATGCAGGTCGCTCTCTGCAGCATTCTTGGTAAAAAATCAATAAATGCAATAACCATGTTGCAGTTATCAGGTAAGCAGTCCCATGATAATGCACTCCACAGATGAGAAGTTGAATATTGTATAATATTTGCACAACATAACGAATACAATTCGGTTCTCTCTATCACTCAAAACACTTTCTCACAGCGGAGACTAATTTCTATCCATGCAAATCTAATATCAGACCATATATGGACTGCTATTGTCATATTTGGGCTCGTGAATCTGTGTCCCATTTAAAGATTATTGATAAATTGCAGAAACAGAAAGATTAATCTCACTTTTTCTTCTTATCTGCAATCTCGCCCTCACAGATGCGATGTTGCTAGTCTCAGTCTTTTTTTTTTTTTTTAAATAAATACAATGACATACTCTTCAGAATTTTCTAATCTATTCCTTTTTGTTCTGACTCCTTTGATTCGTTGGTCTAGCGATCTCCATCAATTCACTGTTCTGATATCACATTGTGATACAGCCTCCTATTCCAACAGCTTCTTTCCAAGAACCGCATGCTTGCAGAACTTGCTGACCGTTTTCCTCCTATCTATACTCTTCTACCTACCTGGAAAAGTTTTTAGTGTTTTTAATCAATTTAAAACGCTTATTTGGTAAAAAAAAAGACATGTAGTGTCGAGCGTTACGCGAGAACAAGAAAAATAGCCGTGATTGACACCTAAATATTTGAAACCTTGAAAATTACTTAAAAATAATTTAGAAACCTGTCATGGTAACATATACTGGGTGGGTTTCTAATAGTATTTTGTATGATTTTTTTTTTTCTTTTTAAGCCATTATCAAAACTTTAAGTACTTAGGCATCAATCCACGGCCATTTTTATTGTTCTCACCTAATGCTTGATGCTATGTTTTTTTATGAACCGAATAAACGTTTTAGAATCAGTAAAACCACTAAAAACTTTTCCATGTAGGTAGAAGAGTAATTTATCTTGCCTTTGATAACATTTATTTGTTATATATTTGATTTTTTCACCACTTTTTTTTTTTTTTTAAATCTCTTGATTGTAAAGCATACTCATAGTTTCTTTTAAACTGAAAAACAATTTCAAATATATTAAAACACACACACACAGATCAAATATCAAAGTCTCATGTATGATATAAAAAGAAACTGGAATCTTAGAGAGATATCAATCATACCAGTTATTATAGGTGCCACAGAGCTTATGAAGAAGAACCTGAAGTCCTACCTAACTAATATTCTGGGTGAACCAAGTGCAAAAGAGATCCAGACAATTGCACTTAAAGGAACAACGAGAATACTAAAAAGAGCTCTCGGTTGGTTTCAATTAAAAACAGGGAAATGTTGGGAACTGGTTTGGCTGCCCATACCCAGTATTACAATTTTTAGTGAAAGAAAAAAAAAAAAAGTAAAAAAAAATTATCCAGTAAAGTAGAAGACTAACTTATCTTACGTTTGGTAACATTTATCTGTTGTGTATTTATTGTTTTCACCCCCCCCCACTTTTTTTTGTTTTGTTGACCCTTGTAAAAAAAAAGGGCCGGAAATTGATTTCCATCTTACATTAAAAATCGACCTTCTATCTAACTTTGCCCTTGTCGTGGGGTGGCAACTAAGTAAGGACTTGATGTTTTGATTTATTTCAGAAGTAATCTCACCTTACACCAAATTTAGATCCATTCAGATCTGATAGATCTACGTATGAGTTAAGGTAAATATTTCATTTTCTGCCCCAACGACATTGAATAGGGCAATTTATTTCTTCAATGCTCACTATTATGTAGAAAAATCGACATATTTTCCTGTTATCTTCTGCAAATCTTAAAGATCAGATAGGAACTTTTCCTGTTTGCATTTTCTTTATGCAACACAAGAGCGGCATTTCTATGCCTTATACGGATGACTGCACAGGGGGTCGTAGAGTGAATAAGGTTCCTTTATGATAGGATGAAGGTTTCCTTTAGTCTATTTTGTGTCATATCAACCCTTTTTTTTTCTTATGAGTTATGGATGACAATTTTTACTTTTTTCAGAATTTTGGGAGATCAGAGTTAATAATTTGAATTATTTTAACTTATTTGGTCTTACGTTTCTGAAGGTTTTAGATAAGAACTAATTATTTGTATTAATTATATTACTGTTCTCATCTTGAGTTAACATTAAAGTAGTCTGAATAATTCAAATAGCACACTGTTTTGGTTGATTTAACCTTTAACCGTCTTCAGGTGTATCTCTTGAGATGAGGATTGATAATTTGGATTATTTGGACGACTGTTCTCATGTTGATGGAGGTTTCCTTTAGTCTATTTTGTGTCATATCAACCCATTTTTTTTTTCTTATGAGTTACGGGTGACAATTTTCACTTCGGAATTTCACGAGATCAAGTGCAACTGGATGCCAGGCGGCTTCATACTCTCTGCTTCCGCATGACAGAACCTCCATTTGTTGTCATTGTCTCGTCATTATCATTATGGCAATTAGTGTATGTTGGAAAGTGATCGAAAAGTTTTTCAAAATATGAACTTATATTTTTAATTTTACCTTTGTACAAAAATTCCCAATTACTTGAACCTTTTTGGTATATACAAATATTTTCAGTTAAAGGATCAGTAAAAATTTCAGAACACAATCAATCAGTCTATTAGATGCTTATATATATATATATATATATATATATATATATATATATATATATATATAAAGCTAAACGTCTGTGTGTGTGTGCCTGGTCACGAATAGGCTCCTATATGGTTGACTATTATAGAAAACTGATCACATATAATGATAGAAGATGTATCGAGACACAGGAATGGGTATGTTTGATCTGGCATAATGATGATTCATTAAAATTGTGGAATCTGCGTATGCGCCTGGTACACAAAGTATGGAAATAAAAAATTTTAAAATTAAAAAAAAAAACTTTTACAAGTGTTTTTGATATAGATGTACATCTATATCAAAAACACTTGTAAAAGTTTTTTTTTAAATTTTAAAATTTTTTAATACTTCGATAAGTATGTTTTAACTTAAATAGGAATGGTATAATTGTGGGGTCTGCGTTCGCACCTGGCCTCCATAGAATGGAAATAGGCACAAACTTTAATAAAGACTTTTCATATCTATCTGCGTAAGTATACTTTGATAATTATGTTTCAGTTTGAAGAAATATGGTATAATAAAATTATGGGGTGTTCATTCGCACATGACCCTCCATAGAATGGAAATATGTCACAAAGTTTAACAAAGTTTGTTAATATAGATCCACAGAATATTGTGATAAGTGTTTCAGTGTGAACAGGTATGGTATAATAAATTACGGGGTTTATCTATTTGATTTTTACTTTCATCATATTTTGCTTTGGTTTTGATACTCCCAAATTCGAAGCTATCTCTTTACAACCCTTCCTTTTCATAACTTATCATACTTTCATAAATCAGAGTCCATTTTCTGTAGGTTGTTTTTGAACCCAGTCAACGACGGTACTTTTGCTCGTATTTATTATACAAACATTATTAGTTACATCTGTGCATACATGTTTTGGTGGAGTCCCTATTTAAAGAGACTCACCTCGTCATACCAAAGTAGGAAACTTATTGAAACGAGAATCACAGTTCAATTCATTTTGTGTATGTCAATCGGGGAGACCCAACGCTGCCCGGGATTGAACAATGATCAACAAATTTTTCACACTTTATATCTTTATTATCATCAAAATCGCCGAAGAAAGCAGTTACATCTATACATATTGTGTCTGTGTTAAGTGTGAATAAAATGTCTAGCATCTGCAATTGATTTACCATTGATTACTTTTTCAAAAGTATTTGACAATCTCTGAGATTATATATATATATATATATATATGGTGTGGAACGATAAATTTGTCCCTTAAAGAAAACAATACTACAGCTTTATTTTAAAACGTTTATTGAAAAAATCAATTCAGGTAACTTGATTATGTAGTAGAGCTGACATCTATTCAATGTAGCCGCCTTCAACCTCAATCACCACCTCGATACAGGTCCAGAATTGGGAGCATGCCTTTTTCTGTGTTGGCGGGAGCTCAGCGAATACTCGGCAGATAGTGGCAATCAGGTTGGCTTTAGTGTTGTGGGAGGCCATGTTTTAAGGAGGAGGAGGAGGAGGAGGAGGAGGAGGAGGAGGAGGAGGAGGGGGAAGCCAGTGAGAGAAGGGTACCACTCCTTCTGAAGCCAAGCCTGGGTCTCTTTGAACTTGCAGGCCAGCACCAAATCCTACTGTCACACCCAGGGTCTGCCAGTGGCCACCTGATTGCACTAGGGGATCACCAGACTCTTCAGCACATCCAGGTACACTTTGGTGATGACTTTCAAGTCAATGTAAGGTGGCATGATGTGGCCCTTATTTAAAACCACACCAAAGACCATAACCGTTGTCGGAAATTTTGTTTTCATCACCCTGGGCACAGGTCTGTTATTTGTGGTAATCTAAATTTTGCGGATGCTGGCAAAGGTCATGTAGTTATAACTTGGATCGATAGAGAGCCTGAGTTGTACAGCGGCGCATCTCCGATCTCGCTCGGTGAACATTGTGTCACTTTCAGATTTGATGGAAGGCTCCTATCACTCTTGTAATTTGTACACAACTGGCCAACTAGTATAGATGACTACAACAAAAAAAAAAAAACCGAAAACCTGTTTTCATGAAACAAAATGGAATCATGTCAGCTTTTCTAGGGTGGTAATTTTATCGTTCCACCCTCTGCGTGTGTGTGCGTTTATATATATATATATATAATTTAAAGAGGAAATATTGACGCTTGTGTGTAGCTTAATTGCCATAAATATATTTTCATACTACTACTATTAACAAATTTAACGGAAAACCCTGGAGCCAGCAATTTCCTTTTCTGGGATAAAATAGCACTTTGTGTTCAATTAATTCCATACAATGAATCGTTTACAATAGTTATGCTGCTTCAGCATTAAATAAGTATCTGCCCCATGTACATTCTTCTAACAAGCAGACATCCTAACCCAAGCCGTCAAACATGAAAGCACCAATTGCTACCATAAACTCATTAAGTCTTATCCTTGATTGGCTTTTGGATCTTGATATTTGATGACTCATCAGTACCAGTACAAAAAAAAAAGAGAAAAATAAGAAAAACATGGTTGGAAACCTCTGAATTAACAATTTCTTTTCTAGCGTAGGAGTAAAATAGCACTTTGTGTTTGATTAGTGTAGACACTGCTGCTCAACTCCCAAATAGTATATATAATAAATATAATAAATAATAGTATATATAATAAATATAATAAATGGTCCCAAATAGTAGTCTTTTTACGTCCAAGTGGCATTGTGTCTTGTTTGCTATGAAATAACAGTAAAAAAAAAATAATTCTAGACAATGAATCATTATATGTTGTTCCAACATTAACTCAAATAAAAACAATAAAACAAAATATGTCTATTGTTTGAAAAGCAGACAACTTAAACGAAGCCATCAAGCTTGAAAGTACCGATTGCTACCATAAGCACATTACCCTTGTATCGCATCAAGTTAATGAGATTTTAACAATATGCACTCAAAACTACAGCAAGCGAATGAGTCTGCAAGGCAACTGTCAAGTACAATTTACCTTGTGATTCTTTTGATGAGCTTCGATGGCCGATTCACTGAGATTGCGTCTGAGAAGTGTGCGATATGAACATGCCACATGATATTCGACAAACATACAAAACTTTTTTTTATCACTTTCTGTGGAAAATTACCATGGGACTACTTCCCTGCAGCTTACAATATGGTAGTTTTCAAATCCAATATTAACGAATACATCATCATAAACGACCATAAAAGTTATTTTTTCTTCAATTAATAATTTTCCGTCCTCTCGTAACATTCATCATCATTCAACTGATTATCGATTGATTTCATTTTTTTTTTAAACTCAATTTCACCGCTAACAAGGATGTGAGGGGCTACTATTTGGGACCATGCCTAGGAAAGATAGTTTGCATTACATTTAAACTTCTGCGTATCAGTACAGTTGGTCATGGCATTTGCCCTGCCTTAAGGCGTTATTTATAATATTTGATTATATACATGTGTATTATATACTGTACTGTATTTTGCTACTAATTTTTAATGCCGTATCCCGGGTTCTTTATATATATATTCATTTATTTATTTGTTTTTACTTAAGCAGTAATGTATTGCTACACAGTCATGAGCATGTTTCTGTCAGCTAGTTTTTAGTAACTTGAGACATCATCAAGCAGTCCAGCTTATATGAAAATTAAGATTCAAAGGGGTTTAGGAATAAAGTAGACAGGGTGGGAGTTTAAGATGGAGACAGTGAAAGTCAGAAGAGATGTTGTGTGTGTGTGTGTGTGTGTGTGTTTGTGTGTGCATCACTTGTCGTAAATCTTAAATATACATGTGTGTGTCAGGTTAATTTAGGGGTGAGTGTGGATTTTATAAGCATTTCGGCTTGTTCATGCAAATGAAGTTTTAGATTTAAAGATGGGTTATTCAGTTATAGAGAAATGATTGGCTAAGATTTTATCATCTCCCTTGGCCGGTGTAACGTAAAATAATTCCCTGCAAAAATTTTTCCTTTTATCTATAAGAGAGAAAAGCTATTTTTAAGATTGGATTTTTTTCAATTTTTGATATTTATCAGAGGAATTTCTGTACAAAATATATTTAAGAACACTGCCAAATATAAATTATGTGAAATTTGCAAAAGATACGCTCAACTGTTTTGGAACACACGAGGAAGGAACTAACACACATACACAAAGTGACTTTTATATAATAGTAGATATATAAGATATATGTATATGCCGTATATTTCGGTATATAAAATGATGACCCTTAGATTTAAAAAAATCATCTTTAGAACCAATATTTCATAAGATACCGGGTGTTGCAATTTCTAACCTAGGCTAAACAAACATGGTTTCGTGAGTTAGCAGTCATTTTATACAACCGATATATGATAAATTTATTAAAATTTACTCCAATTTTATACCTCATCTTATCTGATGGTCGCCTTATATGCTTAAATATACGGTATCTTATTATAAATTTTCCTAATATCTGTTTGTCTGTGGGTGTGACGTGGTTTATCTCAGCCTACCGGCAACCCACCCAGGCAAATAAGGTACCGTATTGAAGCTTATGACTCAGCAGATATGTTTTAGTGATATTTATATCCATGTTTGGTGTATGGAAATGCAAAAAAAAAAAAAAAAAAATGCAAAAAAATAAGGATTTACTAAACAACGTTTTATTTACTGGATATTTTCACAGGTACAAGGACTCAAGTTAGCCCAGCTGGGCAAACTTGGGTTCTTGTATATATACATATATATATAACTTTTTAGCTTGTTAAAAACAGGCAAAAGTTATAGCCTGTTGACTTCTAATGAATGTTTTATGCTAAATTGATGGTTGAAGATGGTTAGATTTGTGCTCATTTTTCAATTAAATACAAATCCCTGTTAATTCCTAACTGTGCATCAGAGGATACTTAGTTCGCTGCACCTTATCATAACAAAGGTCGATACAAAATTTTAACCACATTGGCCCAGTAGTTTCCAAAAAAAGTGGAATGCATAGACAGACAAAGAGAAATATATATTAATATGTATGTCTACATATTAATGGCAACCTTCTGTCTCTTGAGACAATGGCATTCTGCATCTAGTTTGGTTTGCTACAACGTCTGCTGTGGCTAACCAGGTGCAGGTTTGGGCAGGTAACAAGAGAAGCTTGGTTTGCCCGTTTATCAGGGTCCTCTTCTCGGTGTTGAAGGAAGACTCCAACAGAAAGGCAAGCCAATACAGTCGATGCCAGCGCGGCTGCAGGAGCTGCTGGAAATATGTTGCAGAGCTTCACCGTCCGCCAATCGGAACTCCAGACCGGATTTTTTGCCATAGTTTACTCCCTTAGCCTTTGCTTTTCCCAAGGCATCCACACGGCAGTGGAGCTATTTGCCCATAGCTGGGAGATTCTTCATGACACACAAAAAATAAAAATTGATCAAAATAAAAACAAACTACATATATTTCTGCAAATATTAATGTATAACCCAGTTTGTTCCTAGAATCTATTCACTTTTTTAATCTATTTTCTAACCATCCACCCGATCACATGAGTTGCGATAGACCTATGAGAAAAAGCGACCCCTCCTTATAGAAAAGTGTCCAGTTGATGCTGAAGGAATCAATGTTTTTAGCCAATTTTTCATTATTTGTCGTCCGGAGGGTTGAGCTTCAAAACAATACTGATCTCATGAAAATCCGTCGCCTCTGTCAAAAATTTTAGGCAGACATACAAACATACATACATTTAAACAAACAGGTGAGATTTATATAGATTTATTAAAATTTGCTCCTATTTTATACCTTGTCTTATCTGACGGTCGCTTTATATGCCTAAATATACGGTGTGTGTATATATATATATATATATATATAACTTCTTAGTTTGTTAAAAACAGACAAAAGTTACAGCCTGTTGACTTACAATGAGTGCTTTATGCTAAATTGATGGTTGAATATTGTTAGATTTGTGCTCATTTTTCAATTAAATACAAATCCCTGTTAACTCCTAACTGTGCATCAGTGGATACTTAGTTCGCTGCACCTAATCATAACAAAGGTCGATACAAAATTTTAACCACATCGGCTCAGTAGTTTCCAAGAAAAAGGTGAAACAGATAGACAAAGAGAAATATGTATATATATCTACATATATTTCTGCCAATATTAATGTATAACCCAGTTTATTCCTAGAATCTATTCGCTTTTTTAATCTATTTTCCAACCCTCCACCCGACCACGAGAGTTGCAATAGACCTATGAGATTAAACAGAAATATGAAAAGAGAAGTTTTTTTTTTCTTTCAAACTTAAAAGCATTGAATGATTTAAGAAAAAAAAAAAATTATGACAATCAGAGAAAACCCATAATTGGAATTCTTATTTTTAACCCACATTTCTAAAGGACAATAGATTCGTTTAATTACCACCTTTTTTATATTACGTACATATCTATATCTATACAAAAACGAAAACTGTCTGTCTGTCCACTTTCCACGCTTTTTTTCCATGCCTATGCTGACGTCACTTCACATGCATTTACATCTTAGCTATGTTATAAATGGAATGGACAGACAGACAGGCAAGCAAAGAGAAATATAGATTGTTTTTTTTTGTGTTTTTTTTTACACACAGGAATCACCACTTATTAAGGCTCGGTAGTCA
Source organism: Euprymna scolopes (assembly GCF_053919585.1). Lineage (NCBI taxonomy): Eukaryota > Metazoa > Mollusca > Cephalopoda > Sepiida > Sepiolidae > Euprymna > Euprymna scolopes. The sequence goes on along the minus strand of NC_136521.1, from coordinate 56,572,765 downwards.
CTCGAGGATAAAGGTTAAGAAGGATACATTAGTCAATGTGATTATAGTGTAGTGAACATAAGTAGTTGAATTTTTGTAAATTGGATTACATAGGGGGACGGTTCATCAAGAACTTGTTTACATTGGTCTTGAAGACAATCAGATTGTAGTCAGCTGGAAAGTAGGCCAACAGAAAAGAGTTCCACATGTGTGCAGTTCTAAGAAAGAAACTACACTCATGGAACCTACACCTAGGTTTAGGCACAAAGAGTGTGGGAAACTATTGGTAGTCGTTCTGTAGGCTACTTAGGTTATCTATAACTACAAAAGTCTGATTTTCATAGCTGCTTGTAGAGTTGATGATTAGACTAGGCGAATGTTTAGGAGAGATAGAGAATAATTATAGGTTTATCACTACAGAAGTCTCATTCTCATAAACAACTAGGGTTATACAGATTCCAAACATTGCAACTGGATTTCAGGTTGCTCACGCTCTCTGCTTTTGTGTGACAAAACCTTCACTCGTTGTGTCACAGCTGATACCACTTATGCCATTTTTTTAGTTTTTTAAATTAAAAAAAATTTTTTTTGAAGATTGTAATGCTGGATATGGGGCAACCAAACCAGCTGCAAACATTCCCTGCTTTTTATTTATATCAACCGAGAGTTCTTTTAAGTATCCTCATTGTTCCCTTAAGTGCAATTGTCTGGATCTCTCTTGCGCTTGGTTTACCAGAAATATTAGTTAGGTACAACTTCAGGTTCTTCTTCATAAGCCCTGTGGCACTTTATGGGAATTGATATATGTTAGAAAGTGATCCAAATTAAACTGGGCTAGTGTTAACGAGAGATATAGAAAAATTCTAGTTTATTTTGGTCCATAATGGTAAAAATATGATTTTCATGAATACTTAAATAGATCACATTGTTCAGCATTAGTAAAAAGTATTTTTTTTTTTTTACAAAGGACTCACCACTTATCAAGGCCTGGAGTTCACTCGAGGATAAGGGTTAATGAGTGTACAGTGGTCAAACAGAACATAGTAATTGTTAGTAGAGGAAATTTGGTAAATTGTATTACTTAAGGGGAACGGCTCATCAAGAATTTGTTCACATTGAACTTTAAGACAACCATATTGTAGTCAGTTAGAAAGCAGGCAAACGAAAGAGAGTTCCACAGGCGTGCAGTTGTAAGAAAGAAACTTTGTTCATGGAATCTATGTTTTGGTTTCGGCACTGTATATATGACAATTAAGCCACACAGAATATTCCGCGTTTCATTCTTGTGAGAATTCGTCAGGCTTATGCAAAAAGTCGTGGTTAGCACAAATTTTTATTTGCGCACATGCTATTGAATTTTCTAGTTAGCCAATCAGTTCCTAGTTGCAACTAGTTGGCAATATATATATATATATATATATATATATATAAAATAATTTTGTCTCGGCAGCCATGTCAAATGCATATCTTATTTTTCTTTTATTAATATTATTGGAATTTTCCCCCCTTCTCCTTGTACATATTTGTGAATTATTCCATGGATTTTGGCCTTTTGGATTATTTTGGACCATCTTCCAATTACGTGATTTCCTTGGATTTTACTTGTGCAAATAGAAATTCAATTAACTTTCTTGGAGTTATATTTTTGGATTTTACCGTCATTGGATAATTTACCTTTCACCAGACTATCCATTCATGTGAAATCACCTTTTTCTTCACCATATTTCCTCTGCTTCACTTTTTGTTATCAAGTAAGATCTTTGACTTACTTGCAGTTTCATTAAATACTTTTGTATGCAAAATCCGATCCTGCATTTTGCTAATTCCTACCCTCTGATGAGAAGGAAAGTATTTCTTCGAAACTCTGCGGATTAAGGACTATCCACTTATTAAGTGTTTCCTTTTCAGATTAAATATGTTTTTAACTCTTTTTCAAAGTGTTTTTTTAACATGTTTTATTAATAATTTGCTCTTATATATATATATATATATATATATATATATATATATATATATATATATATATACACTTTACTGCTTTTATCTCTCTCTTTTAATGTCAACTTCCTTATATTCCCCTTCCCTATCTTTCTTCTCTGCACAGCCAATTCCTCTCTCCCTGGACATATAAATACATAAAAACACAATTTTATAGATTCCTTGAGAAATAAGTCGGCATAAGGGAAGTAACTCTCTGATTAATAAATCAGAGTTATTTCCCTTTAGTTAGTACATAATCTGATTGATGAAATCTGTGCCAGTTTAGAGTCAAAGAATTAATAATTTTTTAAACTTTAGATGCTATTCATCCGGGGCAACACCAATAAAGAAAATACCAGGATTGCGGATGTTAATTTTGTCATATTTTAGTTTTTGCTGGACATACAAACATGCATACACACCAAGAACTGCTCCTTATATGGGGAGGTCGAAGAAATTAGTATGTTATAAATTAGTTTTAACAAAACAGACAGCACTCAGCTAGCTGAAGACTGGTTGACTGCAGTCTTAAACTCCTTGGCTTAACACTCACAGGCAATATGAACTGGAAAAATGCATTAAGGACACTAAGAAGACTGCTGCACAGGAGGTGGGTTTCCTCTATCGTGCTAGAAGACTACTCCCACTTGAGAGTATTCTGTACCTCTACAAAGCCATCATTTGCCCATGCATGGAGTATTGTTGCCACATCTACCACTCGTCTCTCCCTCTTGGCTAGGGTCCAAAAAAGTCTTCAATCTAATAGGTTCCACTTTATCAACTAAGCTCCAACCCCTGTCCTATTGCTACAATGTTGCATCTCTGTGTCTGTTTTACAAGTATTTTAATGGAATGTGCTGTGATGAACTCATTGCACTTGTGCCTCCTCGACTTACATAACGCCAACCTACCCGCTTAGCAACAAAATCACACCCCTTCACTGTTGAGGTCCCTCAATGGCAGAAAGCTTTCTACTCTAATAGTTTCTTCCCTTGAACAGCTAGACATTGGAATTCCTTTCCTGCTGTTTCCCTGACTGTACTGATATGCAGAAATTTAAATGTAATGTAATGTAAACCAACATCTTGCTAATCTTTTCGCAAATAGTAGCTTCTTATGTCCAAGTGGCAATATGCTTTGTCAGAGCTGAACGAGAGTAAAAAAAAAAGTTACAATAATCTTTCTTCAAAGAAAAAATAGAGAAATGTTTCACAGAAAACGAACACTACAAACATTAAAATCAGTTTCAGCTGTTTTACTGATCATTATATGAAAACGGTTTTATGAAATCGATTTCTAATCTTAATTTGTATATATTCCCCAAATTTTGCATTAATTCATACAGATCAAGGCTATAGATAAAGGCTCCTAGAACTGCTCATCTGTAAAACAATACTGCATCGCTGCTTCCCAGCTGACTATAATATCGCCACTTTAAAGTACAATGTAAACAAGTTCTTATTGAGCCATCCTATTAAATAATCAGATCCTGCCAATTTTCACCATTAATGATCATTACGGTATTTTTTCACTGGCCACCTGTCACTCAGTAACCCTTCTGCTTGAGTGGCTTTTGAGTCTTAAGTGTGACCTCCTTGTTAGAAAAAAAAGTTGTAGCATCAGTTCTTAGGGAAAGGCTAAGGAAAACAAGAAGTAATAAGAATAGATTTGAGAGAAAGAAGGATAAATAAAAACCTGGTCAGAGATAGATTAGTTCGAAAGTCAATTTCTAAAAGTGATTCAACACATAATCACATGTAAATTGGACGTTAGATAGATGATGACCAGATCAAAGTTTCAAAAAATTATTTTTTTATTTCGTATATAATAAAATGACTGCAAAAATTCCCCTCTGGACAAAGTATCGTAGGTTTGCAACAACAGATGCCACATACAAATTCAATACATCTAGGCTAATAGCCACTACTTTATATAGCTTTCAAACACCATTTTAAACACATTCAGTCATGATAATAAAATGTTACATTGCATTTGACGAGAAATGCTATCATAATCGCAACATCTGTAGAGGAAGGAGTTCCTATTTTTCTCTCTAAATATTTAGTCCTACCACCATTACCAGCTGTCACCAGTCTCAATTCTACATTTTCCTACTATACTGTGATTACACGCACCATTAATGTCTATTAGATGCATAGACATAACAATCTTTCCAATTTCTGATTCATAAATAATAAAATCTCCCTTTCCAAATTCTATCCATTCTGATTGGCTGAGCTAAAAAAAACACACACACCTTCTGTTGTTAAATAAATTGCAAAACACAGAAAAAAATGTAATTAAACTATACATAATTATTATAATTTATTAATAATATATATGTATATAAGCCAAGTACGTCCAAGGATGGAATACTGTTGCCATATCTGGGCAGGAGCTGCTAAAAACAGCCTATCCTGCCTTAACAGAGTACAAAATAGACTTCGTGGCTTAGTGGGAGATGCCCTTTTCTCTACCCTGCAACCTCTCTCCCGCAGAAGAGATGTTGCGAGCCTGTCCTTGTTTTATCGTTATTTCCATGGCAGATGCTCGTCTGAACTCCAATCTCTGGTCCCCCCTCGCCAATCTTTCATGAAAAACACCCGTCTAGCTGAATCCACTGTGAAAAATTTCCCCCACTCTATATCTGTGCCTAAATCAAAACGCGGGTTCCATGAACAAAGCTTCTTTCTTAGAACTGCATGCCTGTGGGACTCTGTTCCGTCTGCCTGCTTCCCTCCGGACTACAACTTGGATGTCTTCAAGTCCAATGTTAACAAATTCCTAATGAACCGCCCCCTTAAGTAAACACTTCAGCAAATCTCCTCACTAACTTAATGTACTTGCAATAACCCTTATCCCTGAGTGGCTTCCGGGCCTTGATAAGTGGTGATCACTGTGTAAAAAAAAAAAAAAAAATATATATATATATATATATATATATATATATATATATATATATAATCAATATATTTACATTTCTTATTTTCTTCCTACTTTTATTTTTGTTCTATTTTTTCTGTTAGTTTGTTTTGAGATTCGTACCTCTTGGAATCCTTGCATATGTTTGTGTGCATATGTTCAGTTGAACGTGCGTTTCAAGCAGAAAACATAACTTCTGTTGTTAAATAAATTGCAAAACACGGAAAAAAAATGTAATTAAACTATACAAAATTAAACTATTCTGTAGAAAAATAAACGAACCTATCTATCTCTCTCTCTCTCTTATATATATATACACAGTATATTTACATTTCTTATTGTATTTCTATTTTTTCCCCGTTCTACACCATAAGTATTGAGAACATAAACAAGAAACATACATTTTGCTTTCTTTTGGTGTTTGTTTTCCATTTATACAAACTGAGCCACAGCAACGCGTGGCCGGGTACAGCTAGTTTAAATATTCACATGTAAAAACAAATATGAAAATTAATAAATCACTAGAAAATGAAATAATTAACTTGTAAGTAAAAGATGTATTTCACTAACTTCCTATTTACTTTTTAAAAATATTTTCTTTTTATTATAACGAACCACGGCTCGTTAAGGCATAAGTACCACTTGAGAAGAATGCTTTTGTCAAGTTGATGTTGAGACAAACATCTTGAGGATTGCAGACGATAGTTGGATTTGGGCAAAATTTTATTATTTAAAAAGACCGTGCAACAAGAATTTGTTAACACCGAACTTAAGAGATTATGTTGTAGTCAGCTGGGAAGCAGCCTCATGGTATTGTGCTCTATAGGTGGAAAGTTCTTGAAAAGAAATGGATCTAATGGAAGTCCATTGACCTCCAAGTAGACAGAGAAAGGAAGGAAGGAGAACATTTTTTACAAGAGGCTGTAGTTGCCCTCCCACGAGGGCAAAGATTTTTTTGTTTGTTTGTTTTTTTTCTTCTTCCATACTGAGATGTTAGAGTATAACGTCATAATGGACATGGGATTGCCTTGGATTATAACTAAGGAGAAGCGCTGGAACATCCAAGCAGTCTTTCGAGACTTGTTGCTACAAGTGGCTATCATCCACCTCATGCCACCTTTTTTTTTTTTTTACAAGGTGGTCACCATTTATCAAGGCCCGGAAGCCACTCGGGGATAAGGGTTATTGTGTGTACAGTACGTTAGTGTTGAGATTTGATAAAGTGTCTTACTTTAGGAGGTGGTTCATCAGGAATTTGTTTATGTTGGACTTGAAGACATCCAGGTTGTAGTCAGGTGGGAAACAGGCAAATGGAACAGAGTTCCACAGGCGTGCACTTCTAAGAAAGAAGCTTTGTTCATGGAATCTACGCTTTGGTTTTGGCACAGATAAAGAGTGGGGAAAATTTTTGACAGTGGTTTCAGCTAGACAAGTGTTTCTCGTGAAAGACTGGCAAGAGGGGACCAGGGATTGGAGCTCAGACGAGCAATTGAATCGTGAATTATTGGGACCGACACTTAATATAGAAAGCTGAACATGTTATTGCTATTCACTAGAGAACAGGTTCCAAAGTTTTCAAACGGCCGACCATGAAGCTATTTTCCAGCTGACTACAAAATGGTCGTTATCAAGTTTAATCTCAACAAATTCTTGTGGAGTCATAAACATTAAATTCTGCTTAGTCTCAACCATCGTTACCAATCCTCCAAGCATTTTCATCAACCTTTATCCTTAAGTGGTCTTTAGGCCTTGATAAGCTATGACTCACTAGTACATTTATAAAAAAGAAAAAGCCTCTTTAATACATTGGGCCCTAAAGTTTTTGTATGGGGGGGGCATATTGCTGACTTTTTAGAACCATGCGGACCCCCTCCTCTCCCCAAAACGACCTGAACGTGTTTCATACTGTTTTACTTATTAGCTTTGCTTTTTAATGAAACTGGTTCTCCAAAACCTCATTCTTTTAATTATTTTATGAACAGAAAAAACAAAAAAAAAACAAAAACAAAAAACAACAACAATAAAAAAAAAAACACCACACTATATTTTCACACATTTCAATTTAAAAAATTTTTTCTGAATATTTTTACGTTTTCCATAACAGCTCTATTGGCCAGATTAAAGATTTTGGCAGGCCGGATTTGGACTGTAGTTTGGAGATCTTTGCACTTGAGTAATCTTGCTAAATTTGTACATGTGCTTTCTTTTTTAAGTTCCATTTAAAAAGAAGTCTTTTTAAGTTGCCATGTGTTTGGATATGATACTTTTGTAGACACAAACGGATTTTCTTAATCATATATTAGATGTGACGTTTTAATTAATTGAGAAAATTAATTACCATGGTTTTGATTGCATTCTAACTTGAATCAATAATAATCATTTAGAAAAAATGTGACAAGAAAAGAAAGAAAAAACCCAGAAACAGTAATGCAAATAAAAAAAAACAAACGAGGAAAACAGAAAAAAAAAAAATAGAGAAAGAGGGAGGGTGAGAAAAGAGGGAGAGAGAGGTGGGGATAAAATAGGGAGAGAAAAGAGAGGGGTGAAAAGAGAAAAAGAGAGAGATGGGCAGAAAGAGAAAAAAAGAGACACAGAAAGAGAGAGGCAGGCTAAAAAACAAAAAAGAGAGAGGGAGACAAAAGAAGGGAGGGAGACGAAATAAGAGAGGGAGATGAAAAAAAGAGAGGAAGATAAAAAAGAGAAGGAGATAAACAAAAATAAGAGAGGGGGATAAAAAAAGAGAGAAATAAAGAAAGAGAAAGACAAATAATTTTTCTATCGTTTAGTTATGATTAAAATGTAGTATCTGTTTAATCTCAGAGGTCTATCTTTTCAATCATTACCTCCTTCTTCGAAGAGAAGATGTGTTTATTGCCTGTATCTAAAGGCACACTCGTTTGTGAGGAATTGTTGATGGGAGTATTATTACATTTTTGTTCTTAGTATATGTATTTTCCCTATATTAACCCATTCCGCATCTAACTCTACTCTCATGGGGAGATAAGTAAATAGAAAAAAAGAGAGAAAATGATAGATAGAATCAAGTACAAAAAGTAATCGTAAGATGTATGGGGAGGAGAAGGGTTAGATGGAAAATGCACATGTGGAGAGAGAGAGAGGGGGGGGGGAGTAGGGTATTGGGGGAATTTTAAGCCTCCTTCCTACAAAAAATTAAAATAAGGGTAAAGTGAACAATGGCGAATCAGAAGAGAGCAGATGTGAAAAGAAAAAAAACAGAAAGAAAGAATGAGAAGTAAAAATGTAATGGAGAGAGAGAGAGAGAGAGAGAGAGAGAGAGAATAAATGAAAGAAAAGGGAGAGTGTGAGAAAAAAAGGGAAGGGCAAGAAAGGGTGGCAGAAAGGAAGACGGCGAGGAAGGGTGAGAGAGAAAGGTAGAGAGAGAAAGTGAGAGGAGAAGGGAGAGAGAGAACGTGATAGAAGACAGGAGAGAGAGGGAGAGGGAGAGAGAAAAAAAGGAAAGAGAGAGGGCGAGAGAGAAAACGGGAAAGAGCGAGAGAGAAAAAAGGAAAGAGAGAGAGAGAAAGCGAGAGAGAAAAAGGGGAAGAGAGAGAGAATGAGAGAAAAAGGGAGGAGGAGGATGAGAGAAAAAGGGAGAGAGAGGATGAGAGAAAAAGGGAGAGAGAGGATGAGAGAAAAAGGGAGAGAGAGGATGAGAGAAAAAGGGAGAGAGAGGGTGAAAGAAAAAGGGGAGAGAGAGAAAAGGTATTAGGAGGGTGAGAGAGAAGAAGATGGTGAGAGAGAAAGGGAGAGCGAGAGAGTGAGGGGAAAAAAAGGTAGAGATCGAGTGAGAGAAAAAGGGAAAGAGAGGATGAGAGAAAAAGGGAGAGAAAAGGGTGCGAGATTAAGAAAGGGAGGGAGAGGGAAGGAAACGGAAACAACTTCAGCTTCAAAAAGCTATGAGTTGGAAACGATCTTTAAAATAAAAATTAATTTCACACATTAGTGAACTGAAGATTTGATAGGATATGAATAGTTTGTGTAAAGATAACCGATATGAAAGCGGCGAGAAAAGCTTTTCGTTTCAATAGTAATCTAAGCATAGCTCTCAAGCAAATATAAAAAAAACAAGATATTTCCTCTTTAGAACTACATTATATATGTATCGCATTATCCACTTTGCCTCATGCATGCATGGATATATATCCATATAAAATATGGCTATTTACTTTCTTCTCACTACAGAAAGTGTGACACAAGGTTAGAAAGATGAGGAAAATCAAGCCAGCACCCTTAAAGGAGCAGCACTTTAGCCTTTTAAAAAATTGCCTGGGCAGCCTTGTCAGCATTTCCCAATACGCAGTAATTAATAAACTTACTCCACTCAAAAGACGGGAGGCAACGACCTAGGAGAGTGAACCCTCTAGGACTACCCAGAGCCTTACAGATGGAAGATCATCCCATACTCACAAATGGCCAAGACTCTATCAGATTGTATCAAGCATATATCCTCAACTTTGCCCGGTAAATATACAAGGTGCCTTAAATAAGTTTCCAGACTTTATTTGTAAAGGCATTTAAAATTGTCGTAGACGCTTCAAAATTCAGTATGTTATTGCTATACATCTTATGAGATGACTGACCAATTTTTATGATTTCAGGTTCAAATGAACAGCTACAGCAAGAATTGAAATACACTCTACTAAATCCTGATTCTCACAGCTGGTGAATTTCAAAAATGCAATCTGGACGTGAGGACACTTTAGAAGAAAGATATACAATGAAATTCTATTTTAAAAGTGAAAAAAAAAAAAAAAAATACCACAGAAAAATCTGGAATGCTTCAGACTGCTTTTGGACCATCTTGCATGAATCGAGCATCAGATTTTGAGTGACTAAGAGATTCAAGGAAGGTAGGGAGTTTGTAAGGGATGATGAGGTGTAGGAGGAGTAAGGGAGTCAGAACACCAGAGTTGATTGGCCAAATAAAGAATTTCATGGATAAAGACCGTTGTATGCCTATAGAAACAAGTGCACAGTTTGATCTCAGTGTGGGAACTGTATGGACAATTATTTGCAAGGAACTGAAGATGCAGAAGATTTTTATGAAGTTCGTCTCAAGTGTGCTCCATCCGCGTTACAGACTATTTGATCATAGTGGGCATCAAGACAGTTTGTCACCCTCCCTATAGTCCAGACCTTGCTCCCTGTGACTTTTGACTATTCTTTAAGCTCAAGGAAAACCTTAGAGGCTGTCATTATGAAACACTTGAGATGAAAGAGACTGTGACGAGGATGATTGACATGCTCACACAAAAAGATTTCCATAGGGCTTTCCAGAGGTTGGAAGGATACAACAAGTGCATTGCAGCCAGAGGAGATTACTTCGAAGAGGACTAGAGTTTTATGTTTGTACTATCAATAAAAGTGTCCATACGAAAAAAGTCTGGAAACTTATTGAAGGCACCTCATAAATAATGCGTGTTTATATGTCTGTATGCACATGCATAATACATCTTAATGTAGACTATATTTAGTTTAATTTAATTTAGTTTTACACAAAAGAGGTAAAATGTGAGTGAAAGCCCTCAGTAAACATTCAGATACACCCCTCCCACTGCCTAATGTTTTAAGCTTTTAACAATATTAGACATCAATTAATATATATTCCACAATTTTCAGTTTCTTTGGAGTATTTTAGATAGGCCAAGAATGAAAATTTTCTAATAGTTTTCTCCAAAAGTAGGTATATTCATGAAGGAGATGATGACAATTTATCCCAAATATATCTTATTAATTTTAATAACTATAAGACAATCACCTCGCAACTATGCACTGCTCTTCTGGACTATTCTATAGGTCACAGGTTAATACACCCCAATCTACCCAGGCCTTATATTATGTGCGTCTTATGTTTTTTCAAAAAACTTGATTTTAAATCACTCTGTGTTATATGATTAAACACTGCAAACCTGTCTCTGCTCTATCGTTATTTTCGTGGCAAGTGTTCGCCTGAGCTCCAATCTATGGCCCACCCCTTACCAAGCTTTCACAAAAAAATACCAAACTAGCTACAACCACTATTAATAATTTACCCCACTCTCTGTCTAAATCTAAATGCAGATTCCACGAACAAAGCTTCTTTCCTAGAACTGCCCACCTGTGGAACAGTTCTGATAGCCCACTTCCCGGTCGACTGCAGTATGGTAGCCTTCAAGTCCAATGTAAACAAGTACTTGTTGAATCGTCTTCTTAAATAATCAAACTCTACCTAATTTACACCATTAACGATTACTACATTACCACCTTACATTATTTAATCTTTATCCTCGAGGTCTTCGGGCCTTGATAAAGTGACTCCCTTGTTAAAAAAAAAAAAAAAAAAAAAAACTAATTTAACCGTCTAGTTCTCATAAGAAGTCTTAGCTGACCCTAAAAACCGTACTTCATTATTTATACCTATTAACTCTTTTGCACCTGGCCAATCATATCACCACTTTAAAAGTATATTATTTAACAGTAATATTCAACAAATACTCTAATTATATTATAGTTTTTGGGTCTTTTTTAATTTCTTTTATTTAGAAAGTCAACACAGATTTTTTAATGAATGGACGGCATTTTGAATTAAAGACGTGAATAACAGATTAACAGTGGCATTAATTGGTCTTGGTGTGTCAAGTTTGAGTCCGGTTTGATCCATAATATCATCTTTTTTCTGTGTAAGAGTCTGAGAGAGAGAGAGAGAGAGCGGGGGAGTAGAAGGAATACAGACAGAGATAGAGATTAAGAGAAAACATATGAAGAAGAAACAGAAGAGAGAGAGGGAGAAGAGAGAGAGAAAGAAAGAAGAGAGAGAAAAAAAAGAGAGTAAGAGGGGGAACAAGAGAAAGAGAGAGAGGGCGGAACAAGAGAGAGAGAGAGAGAGGGGGGGAATGAGAGGGAGAGAGAGAAAGAGAGAGAGAGGAAGGAACAAAAGAAAGAGGGGAAGGAACAAGAGAGAGAGGAAGGAACAAGAGAAAGAGAGAGAGGAAGGAACAAGAGAGGGAGAAACAAGAGAGAGGGGGAGGGAGAGAGAGGGGAAAGAGAGAGAGAGCGAGGGGAAAGGAGAGGGAGAAAACAAGGAGGAAAGAGAAAGGGAAAATCGAGAGGGAGGAATAAGAGAAAGAGAAGAGAGGGGAAGAAGAAAGAGAGGGACGAAAAGAGGGGAAAGAAAAGAGAGAGGGGAAGAAAATAGAGGAGAAACAAGAGATAGAGGAGAAAGAAGAGATAGAGGAGAAAGAGAGAGAGGGGGGAAGAGAAAAAGAAAGAGTACGAAGAAAGATAAAAAGATGAAAAACGAAGTGAGAAAAATCATTTCAAACTTAAAACATAGAAAATATAATAAAACTATTTTGCAACCTTCACATGGTTCACCTCGTGAGTACCTAATCCCCCCCCCTCCCTAAAAAAAAAAGATTCGTGGGAAACAATGCCACTACGAGAATAAAGCTGTACCATATTGTTGATCCATACGAATTAGCCTTTTAATCTTTCTGGCAGGCACATTACCCAACCGTGGCTTTAAACTTTAAAGTTTAATAAAGTTTGACTTGCAAAGAAATAAGAAAACGCAATTGCAGGGTAAAAATTCAAATATTTACTTGTTGGGTAAATACCACACAACAGTTTCAAAGGAGACATTTAAAGCAGCTATCAAATATCTGTCAATATCATTTTCAAAACGTATCTGCGGTGGCGGGGGGGGGGGAGAAATGGAGAGAAAGAGTGGGGGTGAGAGAAAGGTCGTGAAGGAAGTGAAAGAGAAGGAGAGGGGAGTGAAAGATAGAGGGAGGGGGTGAAAGAGGTTGAGAGAAGTGAAAGAGAACAAAGGAGTGAAATATAGAGGGAGGGGTGGGGGAAGTGAAATATAGAAACGGAGTGAGAGAATCAGGATGATAAAGAGGGGGGGAGGAGAGAGTCTTGCATATGGAAGAGTGAAGAGTGAGAGAGGGGAAAGTGAGGAAGTTAGAGATATAGGGAGAAGAGTTACAGAGATAGGGAGGAGTAAAAGAGAAGTAGTTGAGGTTAGTGAAAGAGAGAGGAAGACAGGGGGGGTGAAAGAGAGAAAAGGAGTGAGAGAAACAGATAGATAGAGAGAGAGAGAGAGAGAGAGAGAGAGAGAGAGAGAGAGAGAGAGAGAGAGAGAGAGAGAGAGAGACTTTAAAACAACAAAATTTAAGTAAAAATGTTTAATATTTCAGTTGCATTTTTTCAACTATCTGCAATAGCAATCCCAGGCCATGTTCATGATACCGAAACTCCTTTGGGCTCTTTAACGAGTGCAAGAAATTGGATATGAAAACATTCCACAAGGAAGGCAGAGTAAAAGTCTTCGTGATAGAATGGATCCAATGTCAAGCAAAGGCATATTATGCTTAATTGTATTTTCCCATAGTTCGATAAACTCATCAACATAAGGCTCGTTGTACCTGCATATTAAAAAAAGTAATCAACCTTGGAAGTTTTCTCTTCTAGTGCAGGAGTCTTTTGATCCCTTTTGCGAAATAAAATTTAGACAGGACACCTAATCTAGAAAATTACTCTTTGTAAACAAATCAGTGAGTATTATTTGAAATATTTGGACTATTATTCTCATACTGAGTGTCATTTTCACAACGTTTCGGTTGATGTAACCTCCGACCTTCTTCAGGTGTATCTTGTTGAACTCAGGAATCTTTCTGTCGAACTCAGGAATTTGAACAGAATTTCGAACAGAACCCTTAATTTAATTTACGGGAAAAGCATGATCATATTCTGTCAGCCATGTCCCAAGGACCCGTGGCGCAGTGGTTAGAGTACTTGGAAAAATCAATTGCAAAAGTGATATTCTCCTGAAGGTTTAAGGTTCAGTTCACAGTGTGAGCAACTACAAAATACAATTGCAAATTATTTAAAACCTCTATCTAGGCATGGCTGACGGAATGTCCATGACAGGAGTTGTTTTCTTAAGAGTCTCACATCGTCAATGTCTGAAACAGAGATATGAAACTTTCAAGTGATGAATGCATAAATTCAGTCATCATAACAATGTAATTTGCAATCCTCTCTGATCCATTAGGATGGAATAAAAAATAGTAGGCATTACTTTTGGAACCTCCCTCCTATCTATATGTAGTCCTTATCAATATCTCATTTCCTTTTTGTCATCTATTAAAGGAAGTGAGAAGACTCTTCTCTCCCTACTTCACATACTCTGTTACTCGCCTCATTGAAACCAGAATAAACCTTTAGTTTCTGATAATCACTTTCGTTATTACTCCCTTCCTTTCTTCCTCCTCCCTTCCTTGTATCTATGGATGCTGTCTTGATTTATTTGGGGTGGGGGTGAAGGGGAAGAGAAGGTCTATTGTAATCTTTAACAAAAAAAAAAAAAAAAAAAAAATTATACAATTGCAAATTACATAGGACTTCTAACCAGTCATGGCTGACAGAACGAGACCTTACTATTCCAATGGATTAAATTAAGGGTTTTGTTAAAAATTTTGTGCAGATTCTAAAGTTTGACAAGAAGATTTCCAAGTTCAACAAGATAGACCTTAAGAAGGTCAGAGGTTATATCGACTGAAGCGTTGCAGAAATAAACACTCAAAACGAGAACAAAAATTTGAATAATCTAAATAATACGAATGAGAAATTTCATTCTATTCTTACTTAATCTATGCATAAAACAAGTGAAGCATGTATGGTCTCCCAGTGAGTGCACAGTGAACGAGGCAAAAAAAAAAAAAAAAAAAAAAAAAAAAAAATGACAATGTTCAGCATTTGTCTCCCCCCCCCCATTTAGCCCCAAAAGTTTCCAGGGGATGTCAAATCCTGGTGAAAATGAACAAACGGTGCAGTTTTAGGCCTTAACATATGTAAATTTGAGTGCAAAAAAGAAATGACTAACCCCCCCCCCCTCATTAAGCCCCCAAAGTCCCCAAGACCTTAACATATTTAAATTTGAATTTAGCACCATGCAAAACTGCTAAATAGACATACACAGACAACTTTGGACAAATAGTCCCCAAATTTAAATGGTTTTTATTAGTCCTAGCAGAGCCCCTGGGGCACACTCAAGAGTTATCGCAAAGTATAGACAAACAAAATTATATAGAAATCAGTTAGTTACAACTCTTCAGAAAGTTTTATAAAAATCCAAGGCATCAATTTTTTTTTTTTTTTTAATAAGCACAAAAGTGTCAATTTTAGCCATTTTAACCCGAAAGGCACCCCGGGGGGGGGGGGCAACAGGAGTTTTCTTGGAAAATCCGTTCTGTTACTTTTTTACTCATATCATGTTTAATGTTTGTGCAAAATTTCAAAAAATTCCAAGGCGTAGTTACTGAGAAAAGTGTGGACAGATGAACGGACAAGGGTGAATTTACAGGTCCACCCTCCTTTTGTCGAGGGACCAAAATTATTTCTTATATCCGTGTATGTTTGTTATGTATTATGTAACTTGTAATTTTTTATTAAGAGAATATTTATTGAAATCAAGAAAAAGCCGTCGCCATCTTGATTTTTTGCCCTTAAGAGAAAAATAGAAAGAATAAGAGAAAGGGGGGGGTAGAAACTGGGACATTGATGCCTGATTGGTTTTAACCCCATTCACTGTGCAACACATACATTATCATGCAAAATTGCATCATTGCTTCTGACTATCATACTCATCCATGTTTGTTGGGAGTTGGCTGCCATGGATTGGATAGCGACCTGGAATGGAAACTTGAGGAGCAATGTTCGAATGCCACTGATTCCTTAGCAATATTTTTACTTGTCCATGTCTACAACATTCCTGTAAGCACCTGATTCTAGAAAAACGAGGGAAACTAATGCCAACAAGAGAATAGAACTTCAATACCTTTATTCCCCTTTTTAATGGCTTAGAGGAGTACGCATATGCACGTCAAATCATATCTACACATAAGAGTTTTACATCGCAAGTTTTTAAAACATTGCGTAGGTACAACATTTTTGTTTTCTTTTCACATTTGACAGGTGTGCAATTCCTTTCGTAAGTAGTTTCTTCTATTTTTTCTATTCTTTTTTACAAGGAAGTCGTCACTTTCAAGAGCCGAAGACCATTAGAGGATAAAGGTTGATAAATGTAAGGTGGTAGTATAGTAATCGTTAACAGTGTTCGACAGGCAGGCAGTTCTAGGAAAGCAGCTTTGTTCATAGAATTAGAATCTGCGTTTAGATTTAGGCACAGATATTATAAAAATCTAAGTAATAATTTGTTTCTTTTCTTCCTTACTTTTTCTCTTAAATAAAAACAAAGAAGTATTGATTAAAAGTACACGATGGAACGATAAAATTGTCGCTCTAGAAAAGACGACATGATTCCATTTTCATTTGATGAAAACCATTTTTTTTTGTTGTAAACCATCTACTAGTTGGCCAGTTGTGTACAAATCACAAGAGCGATAGGAGCCTTCTATCATGTCTGAAAGTGACACAATGTTCAATGAGCAAGATCAGAGATGTTCTCTACCAATCCAAATTATGACAACAGGACCATTGCCAACACCTTCAAAATGCATCTCTGTTTTGCTGTGAATAATAGAAATGTGCATAGAGTGATGGAAACAAAGTTTCCGGCCACAGTTATGGTCTTTGGTGTGGTTTTGAGTGAGGGCCACATCCTGCCACCTTACATCAAGTTGGCTTGAAAATCAACACAAAAGTGTACCTGGATGTGTTGAAGAATATGGTGATTCCCTGGTGCAATCAAGTTGCCACTAGCAGAGCCTGGGTGTGGCAGCAGGACTTGGAGCCGACCCACAAGTCGAAAGAGACCCAGGCTTGGCTTCAGAAGGAGTGCTTTGACTTTGCACCCTTCTCTCACTGCCCCTCCCCCCTCCAACCTCTTCCACCGACTTGAATCCGCTGGACTATTTTGTTTAGTCATACATCGAAAACATCACCAACATGACCTCCTACAACACCAAAGCCAACCTAATCGTCATCATTCACTGAGTTCTCGCCAGCGCTTATGGAAAGGGCATGCTCCCAGTTCCAGACCAGTATCGAGGTGGTGATTGAGTCTGAAGGCCGCTACATTGAATAGATGTCAGCTCTCCTAAATAATGAAGTTACTTGAATTGATTATTTTCAATAAAAGTTTTAAAATAAAGTTGTAATGTTGTTTTTTTTTTTGTTTTTTTTGGTGTGGGGGGTGACATTTTTATCATTCCACCCTGTATACCTTGATGTTATCCACATCATCTTTTATTTATTCATTTTTTTTTAATTAAGAAATTAATGCATATTGATTTTGCTTCCAAAAATATGAAAGCCACACATAAAGTAAATTTTATGCTAAATTGTTTCACATGACACATCATTGTTTCGCCCTGTAAAATTATATTACAATAAGGAATTATGTGTATATGGTATAATCACATTGACCCACAGATTCTTGCTAGAGCACTGAAGTTAAGCAACGTTGAGCCTGCTCAGTACCAGATGGGTGATCATTTGAAAATACAAGACGCTGTGTATGTAGGAAGATGTCGACACTTTCAGCAGCTCCTGGATTCTGTCGATCTCCAGCTGTCTCGACCCTGTTCTGTTGCTGGATCAGGCTGGTTGGGATAAGAGAGTGAGGCTGGCTCTCCACAAACCAGCTTCACTTTAAACAAACTCTCAGTATATGTCATTTATAATCGCTAAGTTGTCTGTAAATTTGTCTTCTATAGCTACAAGATTGCTTGTATCTGTCATTTTGCTCTATGCATAACCCTGAATTATTCCTTTTCTATTGTATTCTTATTGAACTTTAGAAAAAAAGGAATACATTTTGAGTTTTTTCTAAAATCAGAAGGCATCAATGTTTAAGCCGATAGAACTACAAAAAAGGGAGATAACTCCTTTTCTGACGTTTCTGAATTTTTGAGATGAGGATTAGTTATTTGTATTATTATTCATCGGACTACTGTTCTCATCTTCAGTGTGATTTTCACAACATTTCGGTCGATATAACCGCCGACCTTCTTCAGGTTTATCTTGCCGAACTCAGGAATGTTTCTGTCGAACTCGGGAATTTGTCAAGGATCCTTGGCGCAGTGGTTAGAGTACTAGGAAAAATCAATTGTAAAAGTAGTATTCTCCTGAAGGTTGAAGGTTCAATCCTCAGTGTGGGCGACCGAAACATACATTTGCAAATTACTTAGGACCTCTATCCAGTCATGACTGATGGAACAAGAGCACGCTACCCCCGTGAAGTAAATAAAGAGTTCCGCTCGAAATTCCACCCAAATTCCTGAGTTCGACAAGATACACCTGAAGAAGGTCGGAGGTTATATCGACCGAAATGTTGTGAAAATCACACTCAAGATGAGAACAGTAGTTCGATGAATAATAATACAAACTCCTTTTCTGTTTCATGCAGAGTTACCTCCTCCCTTTTTATCTCTTATGCGAGTTCTAGCATGGAGACACGAGAACAATATGTGATAGACGTTAGTAGAGTCTGTAACTTATTCTTGCACATAGTGCTTTGGACTGCTGAACTGATCTGCAAGCTATCACTCAGTCCATCTATACACTTCTTGGGATGTTATGAGTGACTTAAACGATTGCCATTGCTGCAGAGAGGTTCTTCGCTTTCTCAGGATATTTTAAGTGGTCTACTCAGTCCTGGATGTTCCTCTTGAAAGATTTTTTTTCACACTTGAAGTGATAAACAAAGAGTAAATAAAAATGTCTGGTGATATATATTTTAGCATTTTTATTTGGCTTTTAACAAATCTTCTTATCCTTAGGTCAGAATGTCATTCTACGTAATCTCTATCTCTACTGTGTGTGTGAGAGAGAGAGAGAGAGAGTTCCCTAAGGATTTCGAAATGGCTGTGTCGATTTTTAGGAAATTTCACACAAATGTACTTTATGTATTTGACAGTGTTCTTACATAGGTTTTATATCAGAATGTCTTCAATAATCAAAAAAATCTGATGAAAGAACGAACAGGCAATTTTGACCAAAGTCAACTCCTTATACAGTAGAACCCTGAGATACAGTGGCCTCAGAATACGTTTTTTTCAGGTTACTATGTGGAATACAATGTTTTTCCGGCCCCTAGTTACGGTATTTACCCCACCTTACGGCGTTATTTATAATGTTATTTGATTATATACATGTGTATTTTATACTGCACTGTATTTTGTTACTAATTTTTAATATGTACTGTATAAAATTTTTAATATGTACTGCATAAAATTTTGCTTAGACCCCACCATATGGCGATTTAAGTTTATGATCCCAACCCCGGAACGGATTAATGCCATATCCCGGGGTTCTACTGTACAGCCTAACACCACAAGTGCATTTGAAAAGTTTTATTACCACACAAACCGAAAGGCCCAGCATATAAAATCAACACTAGATTGTAGGATAGGGGAATATTCGAAATGAATGTTTCTGTTTAAAGCACAACTGAACCATAATACTTGACTTTTCATCTTAAACTTCAATTCAAACCATTATCACTGCACAAACAAAAAGGCCAGGCATATAAAATAAACAGTAGGTTCTTTGATATGACAGGAGTGCATTTGAAATAAATGTTTATTTAGAGCCAAACTGAAGCATGATACTAGACTTTTGAATTTTTAACATTGATTCAAGTTGCTACCTCTGTTTTAAATTTACTATCTCAGAAATTCTCATCTAATGTAGCTATAACATCCAAGAGTACTGTCCAGACTGAATCTTTCGCCTTGCTAATTAGATCTAAGCCAATCTTTAAGACATGCATTATACATCCATCACTTATCTTCATGCAACTGATATCCTCAACCCACTCTGGCAGAGTTTCAATTCTGTACATCAGAATGCATAAGCAAGCTAGATAGACTTTTCCCTTGGTTTATTTTTGGCTGGTTGTTTTTGTTTTACGGTATGTCAACCCTTTTAAGTCTATTTACTGCCGAATCCAGTGATTTTGAAGAAAATCTTTTTTAATTTTTATTAATTTTTAAAAAACTTTTATTTTTTGTGGACTATTATCCTCATCTTTTTCTTAGTTGTTTCACGACGTTTCGGCCAACTATTCATCTGGCCTTCGTCAGGTGGTAACCGCGACGGATAAGAACTCTGAATCTCCTGACTGTATCCACTGCAATTACTGCCTTCCATAGTTGTTGTCATCTCACCCTGTTTTGACCAAGTAAGCCTCTGGTTGGCTTTGGGTAGGATTGAAACCGCTATCTCCAGACAATTCTCACCTGGAACCGTAGAGATTCAACGTCTCTATCAACTGGGCCACAAAGGGCGATCAAGGTTGAATTTTTTGGTCTTATAAATTCATGTTTATTTATTATCTGATCTTCCATGGTCGGGTCCGTACTGAATGGTAAACAGCCTATCCTGCCTTGACAGAGTACAAAATAGACTTCGTGGCTTAGTGGGGGATGCCCTTTTCTCTACCCTGCAACCTCTCTTCCACAGAAGAGACATTGCGAGCCTATCCTTGTTTTATCGTTATTTCCATGGCAGGTGCTCGTCTGAACTCCAATCTCTGGTCCCCTCTCGCCAATCTTTCACGAAAAACACCCGTCTAGCCGAATCTACTGTGAAAAATTTCCCCCACTCTTTATCTGTGCCTAGATCAAAACATGGATTCCATGAACAAAGCTTCTTTCTTAGAACTGCACGCCTGTGGAACTCTGTTCCGTCTGCCTGCTTCCCACCGGACTACAACTTGGATGTCTTCAAGTCCAATGTTAACAAATTCCTAATGAACCGCCCCCTTAAGTAAACACTTCAGCAAATCTCCACACTAACGTAATGTACTTGCAATAACCCTTATCCCTGAGTGGCTTCCGGGCCTTGATAAGTGGTGATCACTGTGTAAAAAAAAAAAAAAAAAAAAAAAAAAAATATATATATATATATATATATATATATATTTTAATTGGAATTCATTGAGATGAGTATTGTTTATTAATTTCATTTATTGCAGACTCTTATCTTCATCTTTTTCTTATTTGTCACGACGTTTCGGCCAACTAATCCCCTGGCCTTTTTTTAATAGAATATATTTGGGTTTTTTTCAAGTCAGTTTCTATTTAACCCATAGTTGGGACCCTAACAGGTACGACCACTCAGGGTCAGAGTGGACCTGGGAGCAATAGCAATTAAGAGGTGGCTCTACACTCCGCAAACCCTGCAAGCTGTGGCCCTACCATCGGATATAATTTAAGGTCATATCCAGGACCTTCCTTGGTTTACATTCATCAATAAGTCCCAAGTTGTACATCCCAGCTGCACCATGAAGTGACTTGTAGTATCTATACTGTCACTGTATATAGGCAGATTCCTTTCTTTTTCATAAAACAACATAAGTTGTTTGAATAGTGTTAACATGTATTAGTGGTTGTCAGATAACGAAACAAACTGCAGAGCACATGTAGTATGTTAGTAAATAAGATCAAAGGAAAAGATATCTCAAATATGACCAGATGTAATCTGACAGATGCATTACATATAAGTGTGGAAACGTGGAATGCTTTAATTGGTGGCAAACTTGATTTTTATATAAACTGTCAAATTTTGGATGCAGGATTACGTAATTAGGATAGCTAGTACACTGCAATCTAAGAGGAAGTATGTTTCTCTTGAAATCATGTCTGGGTTGATGGCAAAGCAGGTATGATGTTTCAAAACCAAACCAAAATTAACAAATAAGTCAGCACATATATATATATAATTAAAAAAATATATTTTTCTTACATCTATCTATCTCTATCTCTCTCTCTCTCTCTCTCTCTATATATATATATATATATATATTATATACAATCTAAGAGGAAGTATGTTTCTTTTGGGGTTGATGGCAAAGCGGGTATGATGTTTCAAAACCAAAATTCACAAACAAGTCAGTACATATTATGTTTAACTAGCAGAACCTGTTAACCAGCTTTGCCCGGTGGAAGGACTCCTTCCCTGTCCCTTGCAAAAAAGTAAATTATGGTTGTTGATAACATGCAGGTACTGTTTGAATCTGAAAAAAGCAATAAGGGAATGTGTAAATCCGTATGCAATAATAAAATTAGGAAAAATGGTTCATTAGAATAAGAATGATTTTTATATATAATTTAAGAGGAAGTATGTTTCTCTTGAAATCATGTCTGGGTTGATGGCAAAGTGGGTATGATGTTTTAAAATCAAAATTCACAAATAATTCAGTACATATATATAATTTAAAAAAAAAATATTATTTTTATTTAAATCCTTTGAGATGAGTAATTTGTGTATTTTATTTTATTTATTTATTTCCGATCTGTTATCCTCATCTTCATAGTTGTTGTTGTTTCAACACGTTTCGACCAACTCATCCTTTGGCCTTCTTCAGGTGATTAACACGATAGAAATACTGAGTCTTGTAACTATATCCCCAGTAATTACTGCCTTTCATAATTGTCATTGTTGTCTCACCACGTTTTTGGCCAACTAATCCTCACATTGAATTGGGGAGGATTGAGATTCAACACCTCTATCCCATGGTGCAGAAAATCACAACTCAAACATATGCACATACGTAGTCAATAATGTTTGCATAAAGAAATTTATACTACAATACTGCTCTATGTGTTATTGAGCACTTTCTATAAGCACCAGAATTTTGTTGGATTAACATTTACAAAACTACAGTCATACAATCATTATTGCATTACATTGATACAGTATAGAGTTATAGAAGTGGTAAACAGCATATAGGATAAGAGAGAGGAAGATGAAGCGCTATACAGGGAGAGAGGATGAAAGTGATAAACAGAAACGTAGAAAGAAATGGGTAATTTTAAAGAAATTTTCTATCAGTATTAAAAATGACTTTGCATACTCTCTCTCTCTCGAGATTCACCATATGATTGAGAACAGAAATTCCCACCAGAGATGACTGTATCAGTACATGTATGGATTATCATATGAATACAAACTAAAGTATTTGCTAAAGTTTTCTTTAGTTCTCTCTCATTACAAGCCCCATCAACATTCTCCGATGAGAGCGTCTCAGGCGATTAGCAATAAACTAAAACCCCTTCTCAAAGTGAGAAGACAAGGCTTGGGAGAGTGGACCTCCCAGAACTGCACAGAACTAAACTCCCACTGCAAAATCAACAGGAACCAGACCATTACAGGAATGGTCTAACCTCTGCTGATTTTGGGGGCCCAGGTGCTAAAGAAATCTTCAAGAGAGAATCTTTGCAGAGAGGCTGCATCGTTCTCCCACATACAGCATCTGTTATTCCCAAAATAGTCATTTATTCATCTGTTATTAACCAGGCTCCACACCACTTAACTTCAGCAACATAACTACTCTCAGTACAATATATATATATATAAGTAAATTCTTGGTACAGCAAAATGGAAGGAGAAATTTCAGAGGAAACATAATTTAATTTAAATCAAAAAGATCAAAGAAACAAAAAAACGGGCAGGTGGAATTGTTAAAATTTTCCTTAAGGCCTTATCGTCTGACCCTCTAAGAGGAAACGTCAGAATGATAAATTAAAAGCTAAGAATCGAATGAGGAAAGAGGGAAATTGGTTTCAGTTGGAAAACCAGTGAGAGAAAAAAAAAAAAAAAATATAATTCTCACTGTTCAGGTGGTTTTAAATCAGTAAATATTTCCAACTGATGTTTCAAAATCTTTTGTCTACACAGGCTAGGTCGAGAGTTATTAATAACTAACGCCTCAATGATATTGAGATGATAGTTCGACCTAGCACTGTATAAAACAGAAAACCAACCATCGGAATATTGGTCAGAACACCTATTTATACTAATCAGGTGATTACCGATGGCAGACTCATGAGCTATATATACTAGCAGGCTACCCAGCCCGGTTGTAAAATATGTATAAATATTATATTTTAATTAATGCAGAAACATGCGAGTATCATGCTTTTTCTAAGCAGTTCACTTTTTGTAAGTAAAAAACAAATACTCCAGCTGTGATCGAAACCAAAGCCTAAAAACAGTGAATCGAGTATGATAACCATTAGACTAGCTTGAAACAAATTTACAAACTTACTTATTCCTAACATAAAAAAAGCTCTAATGTTTCATAGCTGTGCATGTGCATTCATGAAACAGTCGACACAGATAAAAATTCAATGACTCCAAGTTTTAATTTTTACTCCTCAGTAGTCCTTTTACCGGATGAAAACTGATTAAACAGTTTCCACATGTCTTAATGTACGAAATTTCAAGTCTGTAGATCAAAAATTTGCTGAGTATAGAGGTTGAGAAGTGTCCTTACACACGCATCCTCACACACATATATACATATATATATATATATATATATATATATATATATATATAAACAAAGAGTTAATAAAATATGTTAAAAAACACTTTAGCAAGAGTTAAAAAAATATATAATCTTCAAAAAGGAAACACAAAATAAGTGGATTGTCCTTAATCCGCAAAGTTTTGAAAGAAATATTTTCCTTCTCATCAACAGAGGAGGAATTAGCAAAATGAAGAATCAGATTTTGCTTACAAAGAAACTGGAAGTGAGCCATAGAGTGTACTTGCTAAAAAAAACAACAAAAAAAAAAAAACAGTGAGCAGAGGGAATGGGGAAAAAATGATTTCACGTGAATGAATGTTCGATTGAAGAGTGGAAGATCCAAAGACGGTAAAATCCAAAAAAGTTGGTAAAAGTGGAGTATCCAGAGGTAAAGAATCCAAAAGCATCCCATTACTGGAAGATATTTCGAGATCATCCAAAGGATAGAATTCAGTGAAATAATTCACAAATGGGTATAAGAAAAAAGAATTGAGTTCAATATATTATTATAAAAAGAAAGATAAATTGTATGGAGAATGAAGAAATGGAGGGTTTTCAACATGTTACTGCAGAGGTTAATTTTTAATTTATATATATATACATACCTATATATATAATATATATGATGGACTCTCCCGTCGATTTCGACGCATGAGGTTCGGACAACTTACATTCCCGTTTTAAACAAATTTTCAAAGAAATCAATGTAGAATAGTCATATTCACATGTATGTTGAGTACATGCATAGATATTTAAGAAATACATTTTAAAAATTTACCTGTTTCAATGACAAGTCGAATAAAACCAAACATTTCTTGACATGGTCCGGACATGAGTTTGCAATCAAAGACTGAAAAATAAAAAGGTAAGAACTATATGTTTACTAGCATTTCCGCCCGGCGTTGCCCGGGTCTTTGGAGGTGTGTGTTGAGCAAAAAAAAAGGTATCAAATTTCGAGTCTGTAGACTGAAAATTGACAGAGTTATTGCATAAAGAAATGTACACAGACAGACACTCACTTTTATAGATATATAGATTTGCATATAGACATAAATGAATTGGTTAGATCTTCTAAAGCATCATCAATGTGTAGATGTTATTTATTTGGTTTTGTTTTGCGATACTTTTTGAATGAATTCAATTATTTATACCAAAGTGAATTTTTACCTAAATGCGAATTGCGAAATAATTTTCCCTTTGGCCAATTTGGTACCCCCAAATGGGGAGCGCCATATGTATTGTTTTAAAAATATTATTATCCACTGACACATGTTTTGTCGGCTACGTGTTTAGTAAGATTCGAAATCGGGACCCCCATGGTAAGACGCTTAAACCTCTACCATTGGGTTATCTCGCACGACTGCTAGATGTATTGCGTTTTATGTAGATGTTATTTGTTTGTTTTCGTTTGCAATACTTTTTGAATGAATTCAATTATTTATACTTATATTTATTGAATCAATGTGTACAGATATTTTTACATGAGAAATTGAAAACTGAAACAATGTTGCAATTTGTTTTATTTGGATTCATTGAACTTTTCTTTATAATTACAACAGTAGATAATATATACAAGTAATAAATAAAAAACAAACAAACAAACAAACAAAAAAACACTAATATATATATATTTCTGTAGAGATATATTTTCTTATATATTAATCCTTATATAAAAAGCTCAATGTAATTACAGAGCAATATAGAGAATAAATGACAAAAAGTTATATTCCAAATTCATGATGTTGACCATCTTATAATTTATTCCTTTAATTCAGTTGGCTTATAAAATTCTTGACAGTATCTGTTCCGTAGATTCATTGATTGATATAATAATTAAGTGATTGATTTTGCGCTACAAAACAGATACTGTCAAGAATTGTATAAGTCAACTGAATCAAAGGAATAAATTATAAGATGGTCAACATCATGAATTTTGGAATATAACTTTTTCTCATTTATTCTCTCTCTCTGTCTCTCTCTCTCTATATATATATACATAATATATACTAATAACAATTAGTAATAAATCGTGGTATTAACAACTAGAAATAAAAATAGGTTTAAGGCTCCTAAAATTTGAACTAGAATTGTCTGCAGTGGTTAGAGTACTTGGAAAAATCAATTGCAAAAAGTGATATTCAATGAATCCTCAGTGTGGGCGATCGAGAAATACAATTGTGAATTACTTAGAACCTTTATCCAGTCATGGCTTACAGAACAAGAGCATGCTACCCCCGTGAAGCAAATAAAGGATTTCACTCGAAATTTCGTCCAAATTCCTGTGATCGACAGAAACATTCCTGAGTTCAACAAGATACACCTGAAGAAGGTCGGAGGCTATATTGACCAAAACGTTATGAAAATCGCATGCAAGATGAGAACAGTATTCCGATGAATCCAAATAATAAATCCTAATCTAAAAAATTCAGAAATGTCAATGATGCAATGGTAAAATGATTAAAATCATTTATTTATTGTTTTTGAGTATAAGACATCTACTCGGTCATAGCTGACAGAACAAGATCATACTACCCCCCGTAGATTAAATAAAAGGTACATTTTTATACAACTTCCAGAGTTTGTCAGAAAGATTCCAGAGCTCAACAAGATACACCAACTGAAACACTGTGAAAATAACATTCAAGATGAGAACAGTATATATTATTTAATTAATTTGAATGTTTATTGAGATGAGTATTATTTATTCATTTATTTATTGCGGACTAGTATCCTCATCTTTCTTAATTGTTGTTTCACAACATTTCGGCCAACTATTCCTTTGGCCTTCGTCAGTTAGGAGATTCAGAGTCCCTATCCTGTTGTGGTAACCACCTGACGAAGGCCAGAGGAATAGTTGGCTGAAACATCATGAAACAACAACTAAAAAAAGGAGGATAATAGTCTGCATTAGATAAATGAATATGAGAGCAATAGTCTTAATAATCCAAATAATCTCTCTACAAAGCTAGAAAATTTCTCACACCAAAGAGTATCCTATACCTTTACATGCATGGAGTATTGTTGATACACTTGGCTGGTGCGTCTATCACTGGTCTTAAATTTGATAGATCCCACCCTATCAACCAAGCTCTAACTTCTGTCCCATCACCGCAAATGTTTGATGAGTGCTTTAATGAAATATGCTCTGATAGCACATGCCACCTCAATGTAAATACTTCTGAATAACCTGAAAAGCAGCAAAATCCCACCTCTTCACTGTTCAGGCACCTAGAAGTAGAAAAGCCTTTTATTCTAATAGTTTCTTCCCTTGGATTGCTAGACTTAAAAATTCCCTCCCTGTTTTCTGCTTATCTGACTGTAGTGACATGCAGAAATTTAAATGTAATGTGAACAGACACCTCACTATTCAACTCCCTCCAAGCCCACTTTTAGACATGATCCCAAATAATAGCCCCTTATGCCCAAGTGGTAACATGCTGAAAAAGAATGGAAAAAAAAAAGGGTTAAGAGAATGTGATTGAAAACATAGAATCTCATCAATTGTGCTCCATCTAAAACTTAGTAGCAGGACCGCTGCGAGGAAGGTGGGCTCTCTCTACCGTGCTAGAAAACTACTAACACCCGAAAGTATCCTGTGCCTCTATAAGGCAACCATTCGCCCATGTATGGAGTATTGCTGTCATATTTGGGCTGGTGCATCGGCTACTAGTCTCTCGCTCCTTGACAAGGTTCAAAAGAGAGTCACAAATCTGATAGGCCCTGAACTGGCATCTAAGCTTCAGCCGCTGTCCCATCGACGAAACGTTGCATCCCTCTGCCTGTTCTACAAGTATTTTAATGGTGAATGCTCTAACGAACTGCAAGCACTTGTGCCCCCACGACGTGAACATCTTCGACAGACCCGACAGGCTGCAAAATCCCACCCCCACACTGTAGAGATCCCTAGATGTAAAAGATCTTTCTACTCCAGTAGTTTCTTCCCCAGAACCACTAGACTTTGTAATTCCATTCCAGGCCCCTGCTTCCCTAACTGTACTGACGTGCAGAAGTTCAAGTGCAACGTGAACCGACATCTTGCTGCCCAAATCCCTACATAGTACCCCAGTAGTTGTTGCCCCTGATAGTAGCCCCCTACACCAAAGTGACAATGTGCCTTATTTGGGGTGAAAATGTAATTAAAAAAAAAAAAGAAAAAGAATTACAGATGCCTTAAATGTACATCATCTCAGGTGGCTAGTCACTCCTTGTATCAAACGCATCTCAATATCTCAGCTATTTGGGAGCGTTATGTAGCTCGCTTGCCAGACTACAGAATACCCAAGAAGCTTCTGTTTGATGAGCTCTAGCACAGCAAGTGCTTACATGTCGACCAGAGGAAATGTTACAAAGACACTTTAGAGGCATCACTTAAGGCATTATACGTTGACCAGTCATCATGGGAGCAGACATGATGGTGCCTGCTAATATGAAAATGACAAGAAAGCTGCTGCAGAGAAACACAGACAGGACAGGAAGAAAAATCCTTTGAAGCCCTTTGCACCTGCTACCATTTAGTGACCCCAGCGCAGCAAAACTTTCCAAACATAGATTGGGCTTATCAGTTATGTTCACAGTCACCGATGATGACCTCCCCAGCTTGCCTCCTGATGATCTTCGTCATTTTGACAGACTAATAATAATAACACTACCGAGTGTGGTAAATGAGTACTTTTTTTTTCTTCTAAAGATGCTGAAAAATCAACTAGGAGGATGATTATGAATTTACATTGACCACAGAACCCACAGATAACAACTCAAAAACTATTTTTCATTTCAAACTTGTTTTTTTTATCATCTGAAAATTTTGTATTTAATCTAATATATAAAGTTATCTTATCGGATTTAAGGTTAGACTCAACTATTAATCCATCGGAAATATTGATATTTGATTTAAACTAAATAGCTTATTGGTCCCCTGAAAAAAGGAGGGTGGACCTCTCAATAACTACGCCTTGGAATTTTTTGAAATTTTGCACAAACATTAAACATGATATCAGTAAAAAAGTACAGAATAGATTTTCCGGGAAAACTCTGGTTACCCCCCCTAGGGGTGCCTTTTGGGTTAAAATATTAAAAGTGACACTTTTGTGCTTATTAAAAAATTGATGCCTTGTAACTTAACTGATTTCTATATAATTTTGTTTGTCTATACTTCGTGATAATTCTTGAGTGTGCCCCAGGGACTCTTTTAGGGCTAATAAAAACACTTTTTTTTTTTTTTTTTTTTTTTTAACTATTTTACCATATTTGTCCAAAATTTTCTGTGTATGTCTATTTAGCAGTTTTGCATAGTGCTGAATTCAAATTTAAATATGTTAAGGCCTCGGGGACTTTTGGGGCTAAATGAGGATTGGAGGGGGGGGGCAAATGATGGACTTAGTCATTTCTTTTTTTGCATATTGTAGAACTCAAATTTACATATGTCAAGGCATATAACTGCACCGTTTGTTCATTTTCACCAAGATTTGATGTCCCCTGAGGAATTTTGGGGCTAAATGGGTGAATGGGGGAACTAATGCTGAACTTAGTCATTTTTTTTATGCCTCGTTCACTGTGCACTCATGGGGAGACCATGCATGCTTCTGTTTCTTCATTCCACTATCATTCCACATTAGATTTCTTTTTAAATACTTACCTGAAAAAAAAAAAAAAAAAAGCTTTAAGAATGTAGAATTTTTAACTTATTTATTGACTAGCAAGGAGACCCGACGTTGCCTGAGATTCAATGATGATCAATGAATGTTTCACACTCCCATATTTTTATTGTCATCGAAATCAGTGAAATCTCCAATTTTTTCAAATTGATTGTCTGCTCCAGTTGGGGAACACATCGCAGTGAACCAGAAGGAAGCTTCACATGCCTTCTCGCAGTTACTCAGTCCACAACACATTGTAATCTACATTGCACTGTAGAGAACCTATTGTTGATTTAATAAAATTATTTTTATATAATGACTTGAATTAAAGTTTAAGATTCAAAAGTCATGTATCATGGTTCAGTTGTGTTCTAAACAGAAACATTCATTTCGAATGCGCCCCTGTCATATCAAAGAACCTTGTGTTGATTTTTATGCCTTGCACTACTGGTTGTGCTTTGATAATGACTTGAATTTAAGTTTAAAATGAAAAAGTCAAATATCCTGGTGCAATTGTGCTTTAAGCAGAAAGACTCACTTCAAACGCGCTCCTGTTATATAAAAGAACCTACTGTCCCTATTTACTTGCTCCTCACGAGGGCAGAATTAAACATAAAGTTTTTAATGTGGGGAAAATCCAGCTCCCCTAAAAAGGGGCACTCTGGATAGGAACAAAAATAAAAACTGCCTCAGTCTAAAAAGGTCTCTTCCACAGATTTAAAACAGGAAAGGTGAAGTGTAGTATCAGCACAGATACTACACTGTGATCTTGGTCCGAAGAAAGAACCTATTGTCGATTTTATATGTCGAGCCTTTCGGCTTGTGTGGTAATAAAACTTCTGATATGCACTTGTGATGTTAGGCTGTGTAAGGTGTTAACTTTGATCAAGATCGCCTATTCCTTCTTTCATCGGATTATTTCAATTATCAATTGACTTCTTCAAATATTTTTATAAACAAGTGAAGCATGCATGGTCCTCTGTGAATACACAATCAATGAGGCATAAAAAAATGACTAAGTTTAGCATTTGCCCCCCTATTTAGCCCCCCAAACCCCCCAGGGGATGTCAAATACTGGGGAAAAATGGACAAGCGGTGCAGTTTTAGGCCTTAACATATGTAAATTGGAGTTCTGCACCATGTAAAAAAAGAAATGACTAAGTCCATCATTAACCCCCCCACCCCCACCCCACCCTATTTAGCCCTAAAAGTCCCTAAGGCCTTAACATATTTAAATTTGAGTTCAGCACCATGCAAAACTGCTAAATAGACATACACAGAAAATTTTGGACAAATATGGTAAAATAGTCCCCGAAATGAGGTGTTTTTATTAGCCCTAAAAGAACCCCTGGGGCACACTCAAGAGTTATCGTGAAGTACAGACAAATAAAATTATATAAAAATCAGTTAGTTACAACTTTTGAGAAAGTTTTATAAAAATTCAAGGCATCAATTTTTTTAATAAGCACAAAAGTGTCAATTTTAGTCATTTTAACCTGAAAGGCACCCCCCCTAGAGAAGCAACCAGAGTTTTTCCGAAAAATCTGTTCTGTTACTTTTTTACTCATATCATGTTTAATGTTTGTGCAAATTTCAAAAAATTCCAAGGCGTACTTATTGAGAAAAGTGCAGACAGACGAATGGACAAGGATGAATTTACAAGTCCACCCTTTCTTTGTCGGGAGACCAACAAGTTATTTATTTATGTTTTTTTTGTTTTTTTTTACTAGAGTGTAATCATTATGGAGATCAAGAGGCTACTTGAGGATAAAGATTAAAGAATGTCAAGTGGATGTTGAGACCACTTGAGATGTAGTAACAGCGAAAATTGGGCAGAACTTTATTATTTAAGAGAACTTATTTACGTTGGATTTGAAAACGACCATGTTATAGTCAACTGGGAAACAGTCCTGCGATATTATGTTCCACAGACAGGTAGTTCTAAGAAGAAAACTTTTCTTGTAGAAATTTTGTTTAGTTTTTGGTACAGATAGAGAATAAGGATAACTGCTGACAGTGATTGTAGGTAGACGAGTGTTTGTGAATAATTTACAGAGGTGGGGGTTATAGATTGAATCTCAGTTAAGCACTTGCCATGAAAACAATGGTAGAGCAGAGATAGACTCGTAACATTGCTCTTCTGTGAGAAAAAGATAGCGGAGAGGAGAAAAGAACGTCACCTACCAGTCAAGGTGGAAAAGACTTCTCAGAGCAGCTCCTCCCCACATGTGGCAAAAGTTTTTTTTTCTTTTACTTTTAGGCAACACCTGGCAGTTGCAATATGGCACAATCACGTTGACACACCGGTTCTCACCAGATTACCGAAGTTAAGCAACATTGAGCTTGGCCAGTACTAGATGGGCGACCACTTGGGAAGGTGAGGTGCTGTATGTACCGCAAGGTAAAATACCAGGTTAAGAAACTGGCATGGTCTATTCTTCTCTCGAGGGTAGATGGGACTCTCTTGCCGTGGTAGGCACCCCATCTAGTGATGGTGTCACAATAAAAAATATCCTTGATAGCCCTAGCGAAGCATCAAGTATTCAGAATTTTCATTAAACTACAAACTCATGTAGTGAGTTCAATCTCGGCTACGGTCACGCTGGATGGATGGATGGCAGTTACAGTTACTTCATATGATGAAGAAAGAATTAAAATAAAATTCAGTAAAATCGCTTTTAGAGTTGAGAGTGCATTCAACATTTTTTTTTTAACAGAGCAAATTACATTAGAGTCAAATAGCACACCCCTAGTTAAAACAAAACTGAATATTATTTATTTCCCTGGTGGGAAGATGTGACACAGAGATGGGAAAGTGGGACTGAAGAATCAGCACCTTAGAGCAGGGGTTTACCAAACTTCAAGACATCATTGAACCCCTAAGGAGGGCAAAGGTTTTTCATGAAGCACTAACAAGATAATTTGTAAAATAAATATAAAAAAAACCCATTAATTTCAAATTTTAACACTAACTAATGATAATGCTTAGAACGATTTTTTTAATTTGATTAATCAGAAATTGTTGTGTTTTTTGTTAATTTATTTTTTATTTTCTTTTTCATGAACCATCCTGAAACTTTTACACCTGTAGTTATGCATCATATCCGTTTCCAGTAAAAAAAAAAAAAAAAAAAAAAATCAGTAATTAAATGTTTGCAGTAATTTAATTTTCTTATATAAAACATTTGGTTCTCTTTAAGAAAGGGCTTCCTGAGTCCTTCAGCCTCACTCATGAAGCCTCAGGGCTCTATGGAGCTTACTTTGGGAAACCCTGCCTTAGAAGAATAACACTCTGGTTTACAACAAATGCTGGGCCAACCTCATCAGCATTTCCCGGTAAGGGTGCCTCAGGCTAAAATAATAAACTAGCCCCTTCTTAAAGGAGAAAAAAAGCCTGGGAGGGTGGACCTCCTAAAAACTGCACAAGACTAACAGCATGCCACAATCAACACAGTAAAATCCATTTCAATAATGGCCAATACTCTTGGCTTTGATGCTGAGGAAAAAATGTCTTTAATAATGAAGTCTAAAGATTTGCTTTCTCCCAAAATTATATAATGCCTAAGACATATTTTTTTATTTATTTTTTTTTACAGAGGAGTCACCACTTATCACGGCTTGAAAGACACTTGAGGATAAGGGTTAATGAGTGCAGAGATAACAGCATATTAATAATCAGTGGAAGAAATGGAAATTTAGGAGGAGGCAGCTCCAGAGGTAATTGTTTATATTGGACTTGAAGACGATCATATTGTTGTCAACTGGAAAGCAAGTCAGCGGAACACAGTTCCACAGGCTGGTAGTTCTAGGAAAAGAGCTTTGCTCATGTCATTTGCGTTTAGATTTAGGCACAGATAGAGTGGGGGGGGGGGTGAAACTGTTGATAGTCGTTGTATCTAGACGAATTCTCTTAAAAAAAAAAATTAGATCAACTGTACTTAAAGGTAATCAGAATACCCCTTTTCATTGGCCATTACGCTGAGATTTCTCCACTTAACCTTAATGTTATAATGCTGAGTGTTCAGCAAGGCGGCATCAAGTACCATTTTTGCAATTTTTGGTATGATTCAACCAAGGATTGAACTCCAGCGCCTCACCTCATTAGTGAACAATATTATGCAAAATGGGTCGCTAAGTTGACTTTAATACTACTAAATAATATTGAGGTTAATTTGCAAAATAATTTGGATACCCTAATTAAATAGCAAAGAGATTGTATGATAAAAGCCTACAGTGAAGCAGTTTGTGTGTATATATACAGAGTGACTCAAAAAAGAAAACGGGCCCCAACTCTAATTAGGTCCTGTTTCTTAGTGTTTTGTCCGAATGAAATGAAACTTTGGTCATAACTAGCTTATTATATTCAAAACATCACATCAATTTATCCATTTTTTCAATTTATCCATCACATCCATTTAGCTTTTGTTTTTGTTGGGTCACCATATATATATATATATATATATATATATATATATATATATATATACATACACACACAGAATAAAAGATCAATAATTGTAAAATTATAAATTAGCTTCAAAAGGAGAAACCTAAAAGGTGATGCCCTGCAACCCACAGAAGAGATGTGATGAGCCTGATGGAAAGTGCTTATCTGAGCTTCAATATATGGTTCCCCCTTCCAAACTTTCACAAAAAACACCCGACTAGCTACAACCATTATCAACAATTTCCTTGACTCGCTGTCTGTGTCTGAACGTAAACGCAAATTTCATGAACAAAGAATTTCCAGCTAACTACAATATGGTCGTCTTTAAGTCCAATGTAAACACGTTTCTGTTGAACCATTCCCTTAAATAATAAAATTATACCTATTGTGCTGGTGACTTGACCTTAAACTTATTAACCTTTATCCTCGAGTGGCCTTTGGGTCTTGCTAAGTGGTAAGTCGCTTGAGTAAAAAAGATATAAAATAAAAAGTTCCCGAGTTTTTAGATTAAGTTGTGCATGAAATAAAAACAAAAATTCTATTTTGATTTGTTATGATTAAGTTATTAATCTTTTACTAAGCATCTATCACTTTCACCCTCACCCTCTTTCATTGAATGTTGTTTGTTTTCCCCTACTCTTATTTTACATGATATCACACTCGCTTCAGTCTCTCTCACTGTGTTTATTAACAGTCGATAAATAGATGGAAAGAATAAACATTAAAAGCTCTCGAAAAAAAAAAGAAACTAATTTTGAATTTGCCTCTTAACTTTTACACAAGGTGTACATGATGTTCCTGTGTATTAAAAAAAAAAAAAAAAAACTTTATTTGCATTTGCGATAAACAAAATTGCAAGTAGTTATAATTTTTTTTAAAGTACATGAACTTCATGGACACCTTCAATATTCAACTTGTTTTTTCCCTGATTCCACTAATATAGTCCGAGCTCAATTTTTCTAATATATATAATATAAGTAGAAAAAGTAAAGTTATTGTAGAATTGGATTTACAATATTTCATTCAAAACAAGGAATATGAAATAAAGGTGAAAGGTTCTTTATTCCATGGAGTTTCAAAGATAAGCTCTTCTCCTCAGTGAAAAAATGTTAGTAAAAAGTATGTATAGACAAATATCTATTTTTGCTGGTTAGCTCATTTTTGAAAACAGTTGGAAAAGACATGGAACAAAGGCCATGTACAATCTCAACAAGATCATGAGATGCACAAACATAGATTTCATTAGAAGGATTGAATGTAGAAGCGACTGGAAAGCCACTATTTGTACTCCTTTTTGGATAATTAAAATTTTGTATACCTTTGCTCAAGCCCTATGTACTGTTCATAATTTATGTGCACACATTATATATATATATAGCCAGTAGAGTTTAGTTTCCTAGAAGTACATCCAATGAAACAACATGTGTCTATCAAAATAGTGCTCAATGAGTGAACAGAGCAGGTATATTAATTTTATTTATACAAACATTAATGGCTAGATATGTGCATACATGTTTCTGTAATCACCCACATTGGGGGATTACGTCTTCAGGCCAAGAATTACCGTCGAAAGTGATATTTCCACCAAATACATTTTCCTATTTCGTTTATCAAGTTAGCATGCAACCTGGGTGGGGGAAGGGGAATAGAAAAAAGATGTTTATTATCTTCAAAGACCTCACTCATCCTTTTTACCGTTTTTTATGACTCCCACCCAGGTTGCATGCTAACTTGATAAACGAAATAGGAAAATGTATTTGGTGGAAATATCACTTTCGACGGTAATTCTTGGCCTGAAGACGTAATCCCCCAACGTGGGTGATTACAGAAACATGTATGCACATATGTAGCCATTAATGTTTGTATAAATAAAATTTATATATATATATATATATATATATATATATATATATATATATATATAAAGTTTGTACTCATGTTCAGGTAACCTACAGCTAAAATTTCAAGTATTTAGACCCAAAATTGGCGAAGGAGTGTGATAGAGTCTGCAAAGGGCAACTCTTTCAACTTTGACCCCTTGGCAGCCAAAATTTCGCCCAATAACTGATGAAAAAGCTTGCAGCATGTCTGAATACTCTTTATGTAAAATTTCAGATGTTTAGACCCAAAATTTGCTGAATAGTTTGCTAGAGACTGATACGATCAAATCTTTTGAACTCTGACTCTTTGGTAGCCAAATTTTCGGCCAAAACCGATTAAAAAGCTTGCCCTATGTCTGAATACATTTTATGTAAAATTTCAAATGTTTAGACCAAAAATTGGCTGAGAGGTCAAATTTTTTAACTTTGACCCCAATTTTGACCCCATAACACTTATTTTCTTGGGCTCAAATTAAGTTAAAAAGTTTGATCTATGTCCAAGAAACCTACATCTAAAATTTCAAGTGTTTAGACTCAAAATTCGCAGGAGTTTGGTAGAGTTTTCAAAGGTCAAATCGTTTAACTTTAACCCTTTGACAGCCAAATTTCTGGCCAAAAACCGATTAAAAAGATTTTCCCATTATGTCAAATCGAATATGTAGACTGAAAATTGACAGAGTAGTTTGGTAGGGAAATGTACACACACAGATATACACACAGAGAAAATTTCACTTTTATAGATATATAGATATAATGTGTCTTTGTTTAGTGTCAATAAATGTCTGCAATAGACTTACTATCGATTAACTTTTCAAACGTATATGACAATTTCTGAGGTTTATATAATGTAAGCCCCTTTAAAAACTCATTTCTTATTGTTGAGCACTTTCAGTTGAGTTAATTCGGTCAATTTAGCTCTTATGCATAGATCATCATTTAATTGTTAGATCACTCTGATTGATGTAAAAAACATTTAAAAATAAAATGCTTAATTTCAACGTTCTTTCATGTGGTTAACGGTAGCCGAATGGATATGGTCCTTGCTAATCAAGCCAGAGATGACTTGTGTCGCCGGGTTCGAATCTATCGACTGATATTAGTCATGATACCCTGCACTGAAAATTCCCGAAAGGATGAAACTTGTGTCTGTAGGTATTTAATTCTTATAGTAAATATATATACATATATATATATATATATATATATATATATATGCAGAGATGGAATATTGATGCCACTGTGTAACTTAATTGCCATAAATCAAATAAAAACAATTAATGGAATCGATTTTGACATTGGCACAAATTTTTCCGATTCCGATATCCCCTCCAAACCAAAGCTTCGATTTTTCCTATTTCCAATTCTGATTAATCGTCCCAACATTAGTGTGTGTATGTATTTATTTATTTTTTAAAAATTTTATTACCGTTTTATCTGCTTAGTTATACATGTTCCAGTTACCGAATCGTATTAACGATCCAGTAACTTTGTCAGACTTTAACAGCCAGTCTTAATGTTAAAGTCTGTAACATTCGGTAACTGAAACATGTGTAACTAAGCAGATAAAACGGTAATAAAATAAAAAATATATATATTTGCTCTGCAATAGTATTGAGCACGTCAGGTTTTTACTAATTATCATTTTTGCTATATATATATATAAAACCCTTATGCATTCTTATATTATAGCAATCTTAAAATGTTATTCAACTAAAGAAAATCATCAACATGTACAACATAAATTTTTAAAAAGTGTCGAAAAAATAAATACAAATAAAACAGGCCAAAGACTTGGAAAAGTAGTAGTTTTAGAACTTATTTCTTTCATTATAAAAAAAAAAAAAAAAATCTTGATGTATCTACGAAGTTCCAACAACTGCATTTATTTATTTTTATTTCAAAATTACAAAAACACTAAAAAATATATGACTTCATTTAAAGATATATACTCGGGCATCGACTGTAACTTTGCTCAATGAATTGCCCTAATTGGCTTACCATAAAAAGCGAACAGTTTTCCAAACAGTGAGCGAAAGCAATACGTGACACCTGGGATTGAAACTGGAGAATTCATTAGTCGAAATACGATTAAAAAGTAAAGATGCTAATGGTAAGCCAATAACACAGAAATATTGTTATATTTATATTTCTTATTAAGATGTTTTTCTAATTAAATGATGGAGACCCTCCAAAAAAAAAAAAAAAATGTTTTTCCAACAAATATTACTACAACTGCTGAACTTTTTCTTTAACCTGGCAATGTAACAAAAACTTATAAAAATATATACATAATAACAATCCTTTTGATTTTTATTACCAAGAGGATTGGTTGGTTGTTTTTGCTTTACGGCATATCAACCCTTTTCAGATTATTTAACGCCGAATCCAGTTTTTTTGAAGAAAATTTTTTAATAGAATATATATATATTTTTTTTTTTTTCAAGTCGGTTTCTATTTAACCCATAGTTGGGAGCCTAACAGGTACGAATCCAGTTATCTTGAAGAAAATTTTTTTAATAGAATATATATATATTTTTAAGTTAATTTCTATTTAACCCATAGTTGGGACCCTACAGGTACTACCACTCCGGATCAGAGTGGACCTGGGAGCAATACAATTAAAGGGTGGCTCTACACTCCCCAAAGCCCACAAACTGGAGCCTCATATATATAGTTTATATATATATTATATATATATGGATACAGTTTAAGGTCATATCCAGGACCATCACCAGGAGGAAGACCCAGTATTTCCTCAGGATTCAATGAGGAACACTATATTCATAATACTAAATTACCTTTTTTATTCTTATTACTATCAAGGAGACCTGATGTTGCCCGGGATTGAAGAAGGATAAACTAATATTCCACACTTCCAATACTTTTACTGCCATCAAAATCAGTAGAATCTACCATTTTTCAATGTCCAGTGCACCAGGAGGAAGTTTCACATGCTTCCCTGCAGCGACTTAGTCCACAATATATTATAGTCTACACTGCATTGTTAGATCACCAAAGTTAAGCAACGTTGAGCCTGGTCAAAATTAAAATAAGTAACCATTTGGTAATAGCAGTGCTCTATATATAGTGTATGTGCTCTGAAGCCTGGAGAGGATGGGTGCTACCAGACTATTCTTACCAAAGATATGTTGCATGAAATAGTGCAGTGCCTCCCACAACCCTGGAGGGTTTAGGGGCTCATCCATTATCATCATGATCAATCGATCTACTCACATAATGCAGGGTACATGGGAATTAGTTCAGAGCATCATAAAAGGTCATCTCAGAAAGACCTTAATTTCAGTCATAGATTAGAGTTAAATCACACGTTCGTATCGTTACCAAAGTAAATATAAATGGTAATAAATTTAGATGATAAAATTTAAACAATGAACTTAAAAAAAAAATATCTTTATTATTTTTATCCCCCCCCCCCAAGGGTTATTATCAAATGGGCCAGATTTATAGAAGTGGAATAAACTAAGTGGGGAGTTAAGTAGCAAGCTGTTAATATTACTATCACATGTTCGCCTAGTGGGTAAAAACATGCAACATTTCTGAATGTTTTTACAGTTTGAAAAGTATTAAAATGTTTTTGACTTATAATAAGGTGGGGGATATGACTCCAATGATTTCGACGATCACAATTATAACAATCAACCAATCAGAAACTTCAAAAGTTATTATAAAAAATGTTGAATCTTGGATTCAATCAGTTCGCCGTCAGTTTCTGTCTCGAAACGACAGAATTGTGACTGCATTGATTCTTCGACGCCATCTTTGTTACTAAGAATTACTCAACACTCGAAATGGTGACTGCATTGGTTCTTCGCCGATTTGATTTACTGACGCCATCTTTGTTCAACATAATGTCTCAACACTTAACAGAAAGCAAGAGGTGAATCCCAAAAGTATGCTGACTGGCTAGCCCGCTCAAACAAGACTGATAATGAGATTAGG
The DNA here is from genome assembly GCF_053919585.1 of Euprymna scolopes. NCBI lineage: Eukaryota > Metazoa > Mollusca > Cephalopoda > Sepiida > Sepiolidae > Euprymna > Euprymna scolopes. The sequence continues at coordinate 56,532,676 of NC_136521.1, read as the reverse complement.
TTCTGTCATGATTTCTCCATTGCTTATAATCTAACACATATTGTTTATGAACCCACCCATGTGCCCGACACTGACGGACAGTATACAAGTCTCCTAACCTTTTTTTTTACAACCTGCCCAGAATTGTGTTCATCCTCCATTCTGTCGCCACTTGAATCTTCTGATCACTCGGTTGTCTCAGTTAAGATAAAAACAAAATGGGTGCTTCTGCATTTACTAACCTGTGGTTTCCGCAAAGTTTCACAGGTGTGCTTGGCCGCTGATCGGAATAACCAGAAGCAGCTGATCGAGAAACATTAAACCACTACGAGAAAATTAAATTGATAAACAGGAAAACATGGAAACACAATTATTAAAATTACAAACATGTATCTAACCCAGCCCTAACACTAACTAGCGCGATTAAAATTATTTTTTTTATTTTTCCAATCCATCGAAAAATTACCCTTCACAGATTCACATTAGTTAAAAACAGACAGTGCATTCGTTAAAAATTGAGGAACGCTCATCTGACCTTTTCTGGTTATTTCCGTCAGCTTCCAAGCGAGCCCAAGCCAACTTTGTAGAAATTGCAGGTTGGTAAATGCAGAAGCCCTACAAAATGTAATAAGTCCTTGGATGTACCTTCACTGTAGAAAAAAAAAAAAAAACAATCTGAGGAAAGAAGCTATTAAATTAGATCGCTCTGCATCTAAGGATCTTTATGGTGAGGAGGATAAATTTTGTTGCTAGTTGAGTAGATCGACCGTATTTATGTTGTGGAGTAAAAGCTTATTGGTGCACATTTTGTGAAAAAAATTGTAAAACGAGCATAGAGATGCAACACTGTAGTGATAGGACAGTGACTAGAGCTTGGCAGACAGTGGGGGACATATTTTGCGCTCTGACAAATTATAGAAAATGCATCAACACAAATGTCCGATCTTAACATGAAAAAGCCCACAACACTCATGGTAAGAAGTATCAAGAGAATATCAAAATCATGAGTGGTCTTCAGTCGCATGCATAGCGCGGTAAGGAGAGATGACAACATTTTTGCAGAGAGGTATCTTCCTATATACACCACCTGGGAATCCCAAATGGTTACCCATCTGGTATTGACCAGGCTCAAAGTTGTTTAACTTTAGTAATCTAACGAAAACTAGTGTGCAAACATTTATATGCTATGTATCAACAAAGTCAACATAATCTATTTATAAATATAAAAGCAAAAATGTATGTATGTATGTATGTGTGTTCGCTTTTTCTGTATGTCTACAAAAGGCTTTGTTCAGAGAAGCGGTCGGTCGCTTCACAACTTTTTAAAAATTTTATATCACATATAAATCGTAATATCTCCCACTTAACAACGAAGCTCGCCTGTCTATTTAATTAGCTCGATTTCGGGAAAATAAATATTCAACATTTGTCGCTCGCCGCATGTGTGTTAGTCTTTTTCCTATAACATCTTGGGAAAATAAAAATCCTGCAGTCAAACTTGACCTCATTAAGTCATTAAAACGTGCACCTGCCAAATCCAAGTAATTAAATAAATTCCAACGTGTTTCCGTTAGCATCTCGCGGTGGGGCAATGGTTAACGTCGCACGTTTTTTTTTTTTTTCACACTTTAATTTACAACTTTGCCTCAACGGTTCGGGTTCGATCCTCATACTTACTTTTTTTTTTTTTTTTTAACCCCCCCCCCTGGAGTTTCCACACACACCTCCAAACACCTGGGCAACGCAGGGTACCCCTAGCTAGTATATATATAATAGGCAAAATGTGTGTTTGTGTGTGTGTGTGCATTTTTTCTGTATGTGTTAGAACTTTTTATATACTCCTTAGATAATAATATCTACGATTTACGAAACAACGTCGTAAATATCTTTTATTTCAGCGACTTTTATCTTACAAAATTTGCGCTGTGAGTTCGTTTTCTCTACTACTACTACTATGGCGTGATATTTGACCTAGAAAACCATACATTAACGTTCAACCACCTGGGTTTTTAAACGCTTATTTTCGACTGTTCTCAACTTACTGCCTTCATGGCCTATAAACCTCAAGGCTTTGTGTTTGAGCCCACTTCCCTCCCAAAGCTTTTTCGCTGTTTTTTTTTTTTTTTAATATTTAAGAGTTATTACTTTACTTATTATTTAGTTCCCATCTACCCCTCTGCCCCACACACCTACAAACACCCGGGCAACGGTGGGCCCCCCCGCTAGTCTATAATATAAATCTCACCTGTCTGTTTAAATGAATGTATGTATATATGTTTGTATGTCTCACAAAAACTTTCGACAGAGGTGACGGATTTTCATGAGATCAGTATCGTTTTGAAGTTTGACCCTTCAGATGACAAATATAAAAAAATTAGCTAAAAACATTAATTTCTTCACCCTCCACTGGGCACTTTTCTACAGAGAGGGATCACTTTTTTCGCCGATATTTTCGAAAGTCATCCCCTCTTTTCAATTGACTAGCCTTAATTTAAACCTATGTCACTTCTGGCTTGGCGATGGGCGCAACGGCAAAGACGTCACTTTTTTTTTTCACATTCTATTCCTCCTAGCGGTATGGGTTCCAGCCTGCCTATTACAACTACCACTTTTTTGTTTTTTTTTGTTCAACCTTACATACACCATTTTCTTTTCCGCCTTTGCGTCATGGGTTCGAGCCTGCCTGCCTATTATAACATTTTTTTTATATTTTTGCTCAACACATACCTACAAACGCCGGCCACTTAGGCTCGTAAAATATAAAATAATTTTAGTTATTTTCGGAAACAAAAACAAAATGGTGCTTGTGCATTTTTGCCATCGCGCTATTTTTAAATAGTTTTTTTTCAGGTTAAATTCAAGCTTCACGATATCATTTTTTATTAAATTGTTAAGCGGAAATACAGAATAGTTACGAAACACCCTCTTCATGCTAAGAATGGCTTTCAAAATAACGTTATTATTTCAGTATGGTTGCAAAAGTGCACGAGTACCAAAAAATCAATCTCACAAAATTTCAGCTGGTTTGCAATAATTTCAATGGAATAATAAAATATAACAGCATTCGTATGTAATCAAGCACAATAAATGCAATTAGCCAATTCCATAGTCTTGTGTATTTAAATATATGCTTCTATGGCATCCATTGAGCCAAATATGCACTCTCGAATTGTGCTCTATGAATACATCAAAATGTGTAAGAAATAAACAGCTTATTCAGTTTTGTGTCATGTTTTCTTTATTAGATAATAAAAGACAAATTCAGCAAAAAATTGTAATATATCAGCCATAATTTCGTCTTCATTCTCATCATACGCCTCAACAGTTTCTCATGGATTTTTTCTTTTGCATAATCCCATTTTGTTTATTAATCCTATCAAAAATGGGAAATTTTATTACATTATATATATATATATATGTATATATACACACACACATGCATATATGCATATAGATGTGTATATGCATATATGCATGTTTGTATGTGTGTGTGTGTATATATATATATATACACACACACACACACATACAAACATGCATATACACATCTATATATATAATATATATATACATACATACACACAATATGCATATATATATATATATATATATATACACACACACGCACAACAAGCACACAAATTCATATATATATGTATAATATGCACATATATTCATATATACATACAATATACACATATACATGCACAGAAATTCACACACACACATATATATATATATATATATACACGCACAATATGTACACACATTCACCTATACACACATACAATATGCACATATATTCATATATGTATACATACAACATACATATGTACACTGCACACATACTGACACTGTAAATATAGACACCTGCATACAATAATATATCGAAGATATCATATATTGGCACACATATAATACATACAGCATATAAATATATACACACATACATAGATAAAATTTATACATATAATATATATACACACACACAAAACAAGCAATATACATAGACATATATCTATCTATATATATATACATCTATTATTTGATACATCATACATATATGTATGCATAGACAGTCACACACATGAGCACAAATGCATATATATCAATGATATATACATAATATATATGTATATACATGCATGATGTACATATACACGTATGTATACATACATGCGTGAATGTATGTTTCTTGCATAATACTGACACCCATAATCCATTCATACCTGTCAATTCATATGCTATTTCAGAACATTTACTTTTTGTATTATTATGTTTTTGTTGTTCCATCAGGAAGATTTCGTTTCTCTGGGCTGCTTCAGAAGAGCAAGGTCACTTTACCCAGTGGAGAATTTGTATTTGGGTCGGTGGGGGTGGGGATAGAGAAGAAGGATAGAATTATTGGACACACAGATATTCACAAGCAGAATAACAAAAATGAATACAAAATCGTAACTGTAGAAAAAGGACAGAACAAAAAAGAAATAGCTGAAAATATATTTTTTTCTAGGATAGAGAGACAGAAAGAAAAAGTAATATTGCACACAACCACACACACACATTTTATATATATATACATATATATTGGATCCATGTAAAAAAAAATAAATGCCTGGGGTTATTGCCCGAGATTACTACTGTTCCTTAGCACAAGATATGTGCTGATATAATGTTAAGCAGAAAACCATGTGTGATGCAAGAAGCAAAAATATATATCTGTTAATTTAAAGAGTAAAGCGAGATTAATGTGTATATATGACACTCGAGAGACAATGGACATGCTGTGAATTATGTCCGCATAATGAGTTTATAATGAAAAGAGTTGTAGAATCCCTCTATAAATTTTTCCTGGTTTTGAATGCTTAATTTTAAAGGCAAGGAGAAATCTAAGGCAACAAGAAGTAATACTGGGATAAGCAAGAACTTAACTTTTTACCACCACTTTCGGTACTTTTTTTTTTTTTTTTTTACATGGAAGTCACCACTTATCAAGGCCCGGAGGCTACTCTGGGATAAGGGTGCAGTACTCAATGGAACAATATCGTAGTAGTCGTTAGTAATGGAGATCTGATAAAGTGTCTTACTTAAGGGGACGGTTCAAGAGGAACTTGTTTATGTTGGATTTGAAGACATCCAAGTTGTAGTCAGGTGGGAAACAGGCAAACGGAACAGAGTTCCACAGGCGTGCACTTCTAAGAAAGCAGCTTTGTTTATGGAATCTACGTTTTGATTTAGGCACAGATAAAGAGTGGGAAAAATTACTGACAGTGGTTTAAGCTAGACAGGTGTTTTTCGTAAAAGATTAGCAAGGGGGGACCAGAGATTGGAGTTCAGACGAGCACCTGCCATAGAAATAAAGATAAAACAAAGATAGGCTCGCAACATCCCTTCTGTGGGAAAGAGGTTACAGGGAAGAGAAAAAGGCATCCTCCACTAGACTACGAAGTCTATTTTGTACTCTGTCAAGGCAGGATAGGCTGTTTTTAGCAGCTCCTACTCAGATATGGCAACAGTACTCCATCCTTGGACATACTTGGCTTTTATATAGATAGAGAATTGCATCAGAAGTGAGATATCTACTGGAGGAGTAAAATGATCCCACCATCTTTCCAGCGACCTTGGCAACAGACTTGATGTACATGTTCCATTTCAGATCACGAGTAAAGGTCATTCCCAGAAGCTTATCAAAACATGAAGCCTCCCCAAGACGAGACCCATCCATTTCAATTGATGCCAGATGGGGATCAGAGCATTGATGATGTAAAGATAGAAGCTTGGTTTTAGATGCATTAAAAGTAACCAGCCACCTCTTTCCCCATTGTACCATGCGTTCAAGATCAGAGGAGAGAGTATCAGAGGGAACTTTGTCATTTACAGCCTTTGATGTATTGCCATAGATGGTCGTGTCATCAGCATAGATGTCAACGAATGATTTAAGTATGTGTTTTGGGAGATCATTGATGCAGATCAGGAAGAGAGTTGGGCCCAGGGTGGACCCTTGAGGGACACCAGCATTAATATTGTGGGCTTCTGATTTCTACCCATCAACCACTACACTTATGAGCCTATCAGAGAGAAATGATTTAATAATTGAGAAAATATTTCCAGTTATACCGTAGCTGGAAATCTTGTGAAGTAGGCCTTTATGCCATACCTTATCAAAGTCCTTTGATATGTCAAGAGCAATTGCCCTAGAAAGAAAGCCTTTGTCGAGCGATTCACTAATCCTATAAGATATAACCGTTAGCACATCTGCTGTAGATCTAGCAGAACGGAAACCATATTGCATGTCACTAAGAAGATTATTTCTGCTGGGGTTGTTGACTACTTTATTTAATAAGAATTCCAGCAACTTACGCATGACACACTTATGCAATATAAGAACCATGCTATCATTGAAATCAACTAGGTGGCTTACAGAAAACGCTAAAAAGTGTTGAAATGCTAAATGCCTTGACCCGAATATAAAAATCCTTAAAAGAAAACATTTGCTATAATTGATTTAATCAATATATTCTTTTTGATTTGAGCAAAAAAAAAAAAATTTATAAAAAGGGAAAAATATATAAAAAGAAAAAACTCACTGAGTATATGTTACCGCGACATACGTCAACATATATTCGGTGGGTTTCTAACAGTATTTTGTATAATTTGTTTGTTTGAACTCATTTTCCTAAACTTACCGTGTTCAACAGCAAGCATGCCGCCATTTTTATTTTAAAAATATATCGATAAACACTGCATGATTTTCGAACCGATTACACGTTTTAACGTGAGTAAAACAACTAAAAACTTTTCCAGATAGGTAGAAGAGTAACTTATCTTGCTTTTTTTTTTTTTTACACAGTGGTCACCATTTATCAAGACCCAGAAGCCGCTCAGAGATAAAGGTTATTGCAAGTACATTATGTTAGTGTGGAGATTTGATGAAGTGTTTACTTAAGGGGGCGGTTCATTAGGAATTTGTTAACGTTGGACTTGAACACATCCAAGTTGTAGTCAGGTGGGAAGCAGGCAGACAGAACAGAGTTCCACAGGCATGCAGTTCTAAGAAAGAAGCTTTTTTCATGGAATCCACATTTTGATTTAGGCACAGATAAAGAGTGGGGGAAATTTTTCACAGTGGATTCGGCTAGACGGGTGTTTTTCGTGAAAGATTGGCGAGGGGGGGACCAGAGATTGGAGTTCAGACGAGCACCTGCCATGAAAATAAAGATAAAACAAGGATAGGCTTGCAACATCTCTTCTGTGGGAGAGAGGTTGCAGGGTAGAGAAAAGGGCATCCCCCACTAAGCCACAAAGTCTATTTTGTACTCTGTCAAGGCAGGATAGGCTGTTTTTAGCAGCTCCTGCCCAGATATGGTAGCAGTACTCCATCCTTGGACGTACTTGGCTTTTATATAGATAGAGAATTGCATCAGTAGTGAGATATCTTCTGGAGCGGTAGAAGGATCTCACCATCTTCCAGCGACCTTGGCAACAGACTTGATGTATGTGTCCCATTTCAGATCAGGAGTAAAGCTCACACCCAGAAGCTTGTCAAAACACGGGGCCTCTCTCAGACGAGAGCCATCCATCACAATTGATGCCCGATGGGGATCAGAGCATTGATGATGTAAGGATAGGAGTTTGGTTTTAGATGCATTAAAGGTAACCAGCCACATCTTCCTCCACTGAACCACGCGCTCGAGATCAGAGGAGAGAGAATCAGAGAGAACTTTGTCATTTACAGCCTTTGATGTGTTGCCGTAGATGGTCGTGTCATCAGCATAGATGTCAACGAATGAAACATTTGATAACATTTATTTGTTATATATTTGTTTTTTACCACATTTTCGAATCTATGTGTATAGTAACAAACACAAAATATTGTTTATCATCAACTGTTTGTTATCCAAAAAATAAATTCATGAAACTTTCCTTAAAAATTGATTAAAATCTTAATTTTTTTTTAATTTTTGGAAAAATTGTCAAATAATTGTTTAAGAATATTGCCTTCATTTTTCTATAATTTTTTTTGTTTTAAATTGCTTTCACTTTTCAATTATTTTTTATTTAAATTGCCTTCATTTTTCAATTAATTTTCTTATTAAAGTCTTTTTTCATTTTTTAAATTAATTTTTCATTGAAATTTTTCCAAATTTCAATTAATATTTCATTAAAATTGTATTGATTTTTCAATTAATTTTTCATTCAAATTGTTTTTATTTTTCATTTAATTTCTCAATTAAATTTTTTTGATTTTTCAATTAATTTTTCAATGAAAATGTTTTCATTTATCATTAAAATTATTTTAAGTTTTTCAATTAATTTTTCATCGAAACTGCTTTCCTTTTTTAAAATTTATATTTCATTGAAATTGTTTACATTTTCATTTAATTTTTCAATTAAATTATTTTTATTTTTCAATTATTTTTCGTTGAAATTGTTTTCATTATCTATTGAAATTGTTTTCATTTTTTTCAATATATTTTAAACTAGCATGGGCGCCCGGCGTTGCCCGGGTATTTGGATGTGTATGTTGAGCATAAAAAAAAAAAAAAAAAAGTGGTAGTAGGAAGGCAGCTCGAACCAATACCGCAAAGGAGGAAAAGAATGGGGTAAAACCTAACGTTTACGCTGTTACGACCACCGCCAAACCGGAAGCAACATTTGTTAAAATTAAGGCTAGACAATCTAAAGGAGAGGATAACTTTCAAAAATATCAGTGGAAAAAGTGACCCACCCCCTGTAAAAAAGTGCCAAGTTGAAGGGGAAGATAATGATGTTTTTAGCTAATTTTTCGATATTTTTCATATGAAAGATCGAACTTTAAAACAATACTGACCTTGGTAAAATCCATTGCCTCTATTGAAAGTTTAAGGCAGACATGCATACATACATACATACATACATTTATATATTGGTAACTAAAAATTTTCGACCCGAACTGATGAAAAAGCTTGCCCTATCTCTGAATACCCTTAATGTAAAATTTCAAATATTTAGACCAGAAATTGTCTGAGTAATTTGGAAGAGACCGCAGAGGTCAATTTTTTAAAAAATTTAACCCCTATTATGACCCCTTAAAATTTATTGTTTTGGGCTCTAATAAAGTTATTAAGTTAGATCCATGTCCAAGGAACCTATATATAAAATTTCAAGTGCGTAGACCCAAAATTGTTGGAGGAGTTTGGTAGAGTTCTCAAAGGTCAAATCGTTGAACTTTGACCCCTTAATCGCTAAATTTTCGGCCAAAAACCGATCACATCGATTTTCCCAAATCTCAGTAATCTGTATATCAAATTTGAGTCTGTAGACTAAAAATTGACAGAGTTATTGCGTAGGGAAATGTACACAGGCACACAGAAACACAGACACGTTCACTTTTATAGATATATAGATTGAAATTGTTATCAGTATTTATCAAAATTGTTTTCAATTTTTAATTACTTTTTTTATTGAATTAGCTTTATACAGAAAAAAAATATTTTTCCCTGAAAAATCTACCCAGCGTTTGTGCAAAAAAAAAAAAAAAAAAGTCACAAAACTTTCATTAGACGCCTTTCAGTGTTTTCCGTAAACTGCTCAGACGATTCCAACGATAGCATGTTTCTTATACTGTATAAGTAGCAAACTTTCCTTTCTTCATTTGTATTCTCGAAATAAGAAAAAAAAAATTTTTTTTAAAAAGGAGTAGGCAGACAGGCTCGAACCTGTAACATGAAGAACGAAAAGAAACCGCTTAACAAACCAACCCCGGCCACTATGACATATGACTTTGCTGCAGTTCAAATCAAGGCTAGTCATTGCAAGTGCATATGATGACTTTGCAAAAATGTTGGCAAAAAAGTGACCCTTCTTTGTAAAAAACGTTTAGGGTGAAGGAATTAATGTTTTTGATCAATTTATTGATACTTGTCGCCCGAAGGACGGAACTTTAAAATGATACCAACCTCATGAGGATTTGTCGCGTGTGTGGAAAGTTTTGCGAGATATACAAACACACACACACATTTTGCCTTTTATATATTAGATAATTCCAGTCTAATAGACAAATTATTAAAAAAAAAAAAAAAAATGCCAATTCAAATTACTTTTTGAAACATCACCTTTTTCACAAAAGCCCAAGTGCGTCTCCCACGTGTTTTGCATTCTGCACAATTCAAAGCTCATTATTAAAACACTTTCTCAAAACCTCTCCTCCTGGGAAATTTCTTCTTGCAGTGTGTTGTCAGTGTTGAAAAATTAGATTTACTTCTTGTTAAACTAACATTACACAGGTGTCAGTGTTTTTAATTCCTTTTAACACCTTTTCTGCGCATGAAAGCGGTAATATTTAGAGCACGTGTACGTGAGGGTGTTATATAAATATTAAACATGGTGACGGTCTTGATCATTTACATCAAGTTGTTAATCATAATTTATAAAGTGGAAAAACATTATCATCCAGCGAAACTTTTAGGGAAATACATAAAGTGTAAAAGTTTTAATAAAATATAAAATGTTAACATGTTTTTTTACAAGAGAATTTGTCGGCCATTCTCTCAAGTTTTAGATTAAACTAGACTAGGTGCCCAGCGTTGCCCGGGTGTTTGGAGGTGTGTGTTGAGCACAAAAAAAAAAAAAAAAAAAAAAAAAAAAAGTGTTAGTAGGCAGGCACACTTGAACCTGTACCGCAAAGGAGGAAAAGAATGTGAAAAAAAAAAAAAAAAAAAAAAAGTGACGTCTTTGGCATTGCATCCATCGCTAAACCGGAAGTGGTGAAGGTTTAAATTAAGGCTAGTCAATCGAAAAGAAGGGATGACTCGAAAATATTGGCGAAAAAAGTGACCCCCCCCTTCCTGTAAAAAAGTGCCCGGTTGAGGGCGAAGGAATTAATGTTTTTAGCCAATTTTCTATATTTGTTGTCCAAAGAAAATCCTTCACCTCTGTCGAAAGTTTTAGGCAGACATACATACATACATACATACATACATACATTTAAACAGACAGGTGAGATTTATATTATAGATGGACACGTCGCAAGATTATTTGCTTTCGTAAATTTATTATTACACCTTTTCATGACATTAGAACTCGGTATTCATTACACGTGTGCAAATGCATTATATGTACTTTTGGTTTTATGCTGGTAAAATAGAATTAGGTGAAAAATATACTGTATTTTCTTTAGTTTTGATTATGTTGTTAGTCTATCTCTGCTCTATTGTTATTTTCATATCAAGTGCTCAACCGAGCTTAAATCTATGGTCCCACTCTGCAAACCATTCACAACATACATTCATCTAGCTACAACCATTGTTAACAATTTCCCATCACTCTGTATCTGCCTAAATCTAAACACAAATTCCATGAACAAAGTTTCTTTTCTAGAACTGCCTGCCTGTGAAACTCTATATTATGAGGTTGCTTTCCAGCTGACTGCAACATAGTCGTCTTTAAGTCCAATGTAAGCAAGTTTTTGTTGAACCGTCCCCTTGAATAATTAAATTCGGCATTGTGCTTCACAGACGGACAGTCTAAGGAAAGAAACTCTGCTCATGGAATGAATATTTGTTGCAAAAGTTTTACAGGGGGAGGGGACGTAGACTGAGGCTTAGTCGAGCACCTACAATGAAAGTATTAATAAAGTAGATATAGACCCGCAACGTTGCTCAAGTGAGAAAGCAGTTGACATTGCTAAATTTGAACGCTTTTCACTTGTAACGTAGCGGTAAGATGTCATGGTTTCTTTCATTTTCTTTTCTGCCACTGCGTCCCGGGTCCAAGCCTGTCTGACTACTAACACTTATTTTTTTTCTTTTACACATCCGGAAAACGCCGGGTACACCCGCTAGTGAACTACTAAATACAATACCCAATGAAGCACACACACACACACACACACACACACACTGCTCAATGAGCGTACATATACACAATTTCATAGACCCACACATTCTCTCACTAACAAAACAAAGACATTAATACACACACACACACACATCTCCACGCCTATTCATTTACACACATACAAGTGCACACTGTGCTAGCTGAAACAAACACGTACACTCAATTTCTCCTACAAAATTTTGCTTGATCACTTTGAACCTTGCAATCTGTATCTAACTTTACCATACTAGAGCTTCAAAGAAATATTTCAGAAACTTGACTTAGACAGGGTACTTCAGCTAGTATCTATGTCATGTTCTTTATATTAATGGTACATTTTCATATATCTTGATAAAGTTCAGAAATGTATCTGTAACTTGATTAACCCCACCCTTTCTCCTTCTCTGCAACATCTCTCTCTCACCCAGACGTGATGTTGCTAGTCTCAGTCCTTTTTCATAAATGCTGTTATGGCATGTGTTCTCCAAAATTGTCTGATCTATTCCCTGCTTCCTTTGTTCCAGCTCGTTTGACTCATTGATCTAGTGGTCTCCATTCGCTGTTTTGATACCTCAGCTTCTTATTCCAGTAGCTTCTTTCCAAGAACTGCAAGCTTGTGAAACTTTCTTTCTTGCAGTTCTTGGAAAGAAGACTTGTTTCCTCATACCTATAGCCTTGGTCTTTTCAAAACTAAGGTCAATAGGCGTCTCCTGTTTTGTGATAATCATCTTTCACGAGCGGGACCTGTGGAAATTCCACAGAGCACTCATTCATATGTAATGTATTGATATCGGCATTCTGTAGATGTTCAGTGCAAATGAAGATGCTCTAATATTTTAGTTTTTTTGTTAAAACTGCAAAAGTATTTATCTAAACTAGCACAAACGCTAAAAAAAACCCGGCCGTAAAGTACGCTTAAATATGACATTTTAATTCTTGCAGATTTTGTATATATTATTATAGAGTTAATGTTCTATCAATTTTTATAGATGCGATTTTCACAAATAAATAAAATATATCCATATGACTTGAGTACATTAGCTGGAATTGAAATTGAAATAAAAACTTATGAATATGAATATATATATATATATATATATATATATAACTTGAGTTCCTTCAGCAATAATCGAAACCAAAACCAAATTTTATGAAGAATTCTTGACAAAATTGTTTATATAAAAAAAAAAAAATAGATTACTGGAGTGCTATCAGTTATAATCGAAACCAAAACCAAAACTTATGAAGAATTTTTGGTAAAATTATTTATGACAAGAAATGGAAGTACATAACAAGTACTTCCAGTATCGAGTACTGGTGCTCAGAGTCAGATTAGCACGCGGCCAAGGAGGTCGTGTGCAAAACGCCCTACAGTTGAGGAAGGGTATTGCTCAAGCTGCTTTTGCCTGTAATATATGTGAATACATGTTCGTTCCTAAAAATCCTGTGTTCTTTCGTTTTTATTACCATTTAACACCATAACACTTATGGAGAAAAAGATTACAGTTATCTTATGATTGTTTCCTTCTCAAAATTATTTTCTATTGAACAAAATGAATAAAGAGTAGATGGACAAGCATCAAAGTGACATTTGTCTTAGATTATTCATATTGTTGGGCCGTGTCCTATTCATATGGCTCCAGAGCGAGACTGATTTAAAAAAACAAAAAACAAAACAAAAACATTGTTTCTCTCACTCCAAAACGTAATATCATGTTACATACTCTATCGTTCGACTATATATTGTCTTGGAAGTTTGACCTTTTGTAACATAGCGCAGACTTGTGTATGCAAATGCATGTGAAATGATGTCACTGGTAGAGAAAAAGAAAGACTTTAAAAAGGAGATCACATTAGAGTCGGGGACAATGTTTGAGAACATGTTGGAGGTGGGTAAGGACACTCGAGAAGAGGATCACGTGGGTGACATCATGGCCATAACAATAAGAAAATAAAAGTCTTCATTACAAAGAAAAAGTGAGTTCAAGTTCTTTTCTATTCTTTGTCTACTTTGTGACTGAAGGTACAACGTGTTGGTTCCCAAACTATGTTACACTTTGCCCTCCACTTCAAACCATGTTATCCTGACATGTACTAATGTGACCCTTGTCAAAATTCACACTAGCTAACTTAATTGCTACTTGCTGACGTAGAGTCCAAATATAACAACTTTATTATAATTTAGCTTTAAAATATTTGAGAAACTCAGCTATTGTTTATATCATGTCTAATTCTTCAGACTAATGATATCTTTTCATCTTCTATATATATATAAAAGCGAAAATGTATGTATGTGTGTATGTGTGTTCACTTTTTCTGTATGTCTACAAAAGGCTTTTTTCAGAGAAGCGGTCGGTCGCTTCACAACTTTTTAAAACTTTTTATATCACATATAAATCATTATATCTCAAAGTTAACAACGAAGCTCGCCTGTCTATTTAATTTGCTCGATTTCGGGAAGATAAATATTCAACATTTGTCGCTCACCACATGTGGGTTAGTCTTTTTCCTATAACATCTTGGGAAAATAAAAATTTAAAAAAAGCGTTCCGCAGTAAATGAAATACTATCCTGCAGTCAAACTTGACCTCATTAACTCATTAAAACGGCACCTGCCAAATCTAAGTAATTAAATAAATTCAAACGTGTTTCCATTAGCATCTCGCGGTGAGGCAATGGTTAACGGTTTTTTTTTCACACTTTAATTTACAACTTTGCCTCAACGGTTGGGGTTCGATCCTCATACTTACTTTTTTTTTTTACCTCCCCCCCCCCCCCCGGAGTTTCCACACACACCTCCAAACACCCGGGCAACGCCGGGTACCTCTCGCTAGTTTATAATATAAATGTAAACCTGTCTGTTTAAATGTATGTATGTATGTTTGTATTTCTGCCTAAAACTTTTAACAGAAGCAACGGATTTTCATGAGATCGGTATCGTTTTGAAGTTCGACTCTTTGGACGACAAATATCGAAAAATTGGCTAAAAACATTAATTCTTACACCCTAAACTGGACACTTTTCTACAGGGAGGGGTTGCTTTTTTCGACAATATTTTCAAAGGTCATCTCCTCTTTTCAACTGACTAGCCTTAATTTAAACCTTTGCCACTTTCAGTTTGGTGATGGACTCAATGCTAAAAACGTCACTTTCTTTTTTTTCATGTTCTTTTCCTCTTTCATGGTATGGGTTCGAGCCTGCTTTCCTACTACCACCCTTTTTTTTTTTTTTGCTCAACCCACACCTCCAAACACCTGGGCAACGCCGGGCACCCAGGCTAGTACTTAATGCTTCTGTAGAAAATAATACTTTGATCACAGATAGAAAACGAGAAAAAAAAAATCGTAACTGTATTTATTACAAATATTTTTAGTTTGGATTTTTGTCTTCCAAAGTTAATAGCGTTCATCTAATGGTTTGCTTAAATTTATGCTGGTTATAAAATTTACACTGATTATGAAAGATAATTTTTAATTTATAACTAGCATGGATACCCGGTGTTGCCCGGGTGGAGCGAGCTGATATACTAAGGATATTGAGCAACCTCCAACACTAAAAAAAATAAATGAACTTTTGTTTTAATCAAAATAGCAGTGAGTGCCCATGAAACCGCAAAAAAAAAAAAAAAAAAAAAAAAAAAGCTGCAGTAGGCAGGCTCGAACCTGTAATGTGAAAGAGGAAAAGGGGGTAAAAAAAGCTAACATGCTAGCTATCACGGCCACAACTGATGACGTCACGATGGGTTGAAATAACGTTTTTTAAATGTACATTCAGGCTAGGGATATGACTTGCAAAAATCATGATGCAAAAAGTGACCCCCATCTTGCAAGAAACGGCCCAATTCAACAGCACAGAATTAATCTTTTTGGCCAATTTTTACATGTTTTTCGTCAGAGAGATTGATTTTTCTAACAATACCAATTTTGTTATGGTCTGATGCGTCTGTGAAAAGTTCTTTGAGAACACACAGACACACAAATTAAGACACATTTTCCCTTTTATATAATAGACTAGGATGGGTGCTCGGCATTGCTCGGGTGTTTGGAGATGTGTGTTGAGCAAAAAAAAAAAAAGTGGCAGGCAGGTAGGCTCGAACCTGTACCGTGAAGGAGGAAAAGAATGTTAAAAAAAAAAAAAAAAAAAAAAAAAAAAGGATAGTGAATTCAATGAGTTGGTAATTAACTTTTGTCTGGTTGGAGGATATTGGCACAAGGATGAAATAAAAAAATAAAAAAAGATAGAGAGAGAAATAGGATCGAACTGGAAAACGTAGGGTAATTAGTCTTATTCGCTAACCTCTTCAGAATGAGGAAAGTAGTTTGAATAATAAAAAATATCCATCCTCATCTCAAAAAAAAAAAGAAAAAAAAAGTAATAATAAAATAACCAACTCAGACTCATAACTGACTGAGCTTATGCTCTTGCTTTAATAGTGGGGAAGATTGCTTAAACAATCTTTCACTTGCTTGTATCACTAAGCGAAAGATTCTTATGCCCCACTATTTATCCAAGATTTTGATAAACTCATTGTGAAATTTTCTATCTAATTTTTCACTTGTGCTATTTTTTTTTTATTCGTTCACTTGTGAAATTTTTACCTGTGCCATTTTTTTCTGGTGCCATTTTTCCCCGTAAAGTTCGTTATGTATAAATTTTAGTTTAAAATCAATAAATAGTAATCATTTTTATCAGTATCACTTAAACAAAAAATGTTGGTGCTTGTATCACTAAGTGAAAGATTCTTATGGAATATTGAGATAACCTGCCCCACTATAACATACATTTCTGTTTTAGCATTCTAATGTAAAGCTTCGTGTTTCTATTTTCTTTAGATGTAAAAATCCAGTTTGCCACGTTGATTGGATGAGAAGATAAAATCCCTGAGTTCATATTAGTTAAGTTCGACACAGTCTGCTGGTGAATGCACAGGTCCAGAAAATTATATGATTTTTATTGAGATAAAAAAAAAAAAAAAGCAGAGAGAGATGTATGTTCAATTTTTATTAACTAATCAAAATTAGACAAGTTAAACATAAATTCACCAACCGGAAAATAACAAATCATTCCTTTTTTTTATTTTTATTTATTATTTTTTTTTTACTGCAATGATATAACAGTTTTGTCAGATCTGATTATCTTTTGAAATTGTCTCTGGAATGTTTTTCAAACATTGGCATTACAACAGGGTTGTTATTTAATTTGCTTCAAAATAAAGTATGTAAACTGATATTGGAGTACCCCCCCCAAAAAAAAAAGCAGTTCAATAATTAATATTATTTGTCATGCTACTTTGGGTATCTTTATGTTTTAACTATATATATATATATACTAGCGGGGGTACCCGGTATTGCCCGGATGTGTGTAGGTGGTGTAGTAAGGAACACCGAAAAAAAAAGTGGTAGTAGCAGGAGGGGGAGGAATCAAAAAAACAGTAGGCAGTTTGGGTGAAGGGAGGTGTTAATTAAAAAAAAAAATGGTAGTAGGTAAGCAGGCTTGAACCCGTAATGCGAAGGCAAAAAAAAAAGGTTAAAAAAACGTGACGTCTTAGCCTATGTCTCCATGGCACGACCAGAAGTCACGAATGTTGAAATTAAGCGTAGTCAATCCAACCAAGATGATGACTTTGCAAAAATGTTAGTGCAAAAACTTATCCTCTCCTTGTAAGAAACTGCCCAGTTGAGGGTGAAGGAATTAATGTTTTTGGCCAATTTTTGATATTTGTTGTCCGAAAGATCGAGCTTCAAAATGATACCGATCTGGTCAGGATCCGTCGCCTGTGTTGAATGTTTTTGGCAGACATACAAACAGACACACACACACACACACCTTTTGCCTTTTATATATTAGACTAGCAGGGCTACCCGCCGTTGCTCGGGACCCTATAAATAATGAAAAAATTGAATTTGGTTTTGTAATATATTCGTTATTCTTATGAGAGAGGAATTTTGTATGTTTATGTATCATTTGCTATTTCGAGCAAAAGAATATTTTACCTACATAAGACGGGTATTACACCTATGAAATAATTGTATCTTACCTAGGGTAGGTAATTTACAGCATGTATATGCAAGGATGGGTAATATATAACACATTTATCTCATCAAATCCCAAGCGATGCCAGGTATTTTGCTAATATATATTCTCACCTATTTCATTCAATCCCGGGCAACGCTGGGTGTTTTGCTAGTATATATCTCAATCAATCTCATTAAATCCTGGGTGACGCAAGGTATTCTGTTAGTATATATTTCAATCAATCTAATTAAATCCAAGGCAACGCCAAGTATTCTGCTAGTATATATTTGCATCTATCTCATTACATCCCAGGTGACCGTGTATTCTGGGGGGGGGGGGGGTATAATGTTGCATTGTTGTATCATAAAGGGGATCGTGTGTGATCGTCTAATCAGAGTTAACATTTTGTGATCGTCTAGCTGTTCTATTAAATGATATGTTCATATGCCGTTGTGTGTGAATATGTGTGTGGTACATGTATTTTTTGACATACCTTCTGCGTCGTAGATGTGGTCCATCTGGAATCATCTCGTGTCTTGGAGGGAGACTGGTACCTCTCTTGGATGAAGATTCATTTCACTCCAAGACAAGGAATTGGTTTTATAGTTTATTTCACTTTCCAGATGTCTCGCAGAAGGATGGAAAGTGAATCTATGGCTTGTGTGGTTTCTCTTAGTCTCATTTCTACACACATCAGCGTCCCCACCCCAGTGAAGGGGAGGAGACGTCTGTGAAGCCGTCCGTCGCCTTCCAAGTTCAAACCAAAAATCTCCGATTCAGCTAACCTGATCATGTTACTCACACGCAATCCGATCAGCTGACCCTGACTTCCGGTCAACGTGTCTACAATATAATTTACACATCTCCCTCTCTCTCTCTCTCTCTCTATTCTATAACAATAAAAAAAGTGGTAATAGCAGAGGGGGAGGAATCAAAACAACAGTAGGCAGTTTGGGTGAAGAGGGGTGTTAATAAAAAAAAAGTGGTAGTAGGTAGACAGGCTTGAACCCATAACGCGAAGAAGGTGAAAAAAAAAAAAAAGTGACATCTTTACCGATGCATCCATGGCAAAACCGGAAGTCGCAAACGTCGAAATTAAGCATAGGCAATGCAACAATGATGATGACTTGCTAAAATGTTGGCGAAAAAAGCGACCCTTCCTTGTACAAAACGGGCGAGTTGAGGGTGAAGGAATGAATGTTTTTGGCCAATTTTTTTTATATTTGCCATCCAAGGCATCAAGCTTCAAAACTGTACTGATCTCATGAGGATCCGTCATGTGTGTAGAAACTTTTTGCGCGGCATACAAACGCACACACACATTTTGCCTTTTATATATTAGGTGTATGTATGTATGTACATGAAAAGCATTGTGTGTGTGTGTGTGAGTTTGTTCCCTATGGACTCTGAAACGGCTGGGCACATTCAAATGATATTTCACACAAATATAATTTACGTGTCTGAGAGTGTTCTTAGATAGGTTTTGTATCGGAATACCTCTAATAAACATCCAAAATTGTTAATCCCAGAAAAAAAAAATGATTAAAGATAGGACAGACTGATTTTGAACAAAGGTAACACCTTATAAAGCTTAATATCACAAGTGCATTTGAGAAGTTTTATCACCTCACAAGCAGAAAGGCCCGGGATATAAAATCAATAGTAGGTTCTTTGATAAGATAGGGGCACGTTCAAAATGAATTTTTTTGTTTAGGGTACAGTTGAAACATGATTCTTGACTTTTAAATTTTAAACTTTAATGCAAGCCATTATATAAAAATAATTTTATAAAATCAACAGTAAGTTCTCTACAGTGCAATGTAGACTACAATGTATTACGGACTAGTTGCAAGTTTTACAATGTTTACCCCTTAGCGGCTATTTTAATTGTCTAAAACCAAATCGAATTTGTTTCAAAGATCTGAATCCCCTATATACCTTTTGCTCTGTAGACCAAAAATTAACAGAGTAGTTTGCTAAAGACCATTCCGCACACAAACAGATAGGATCACTTTTATATATATACTAGCCTGAGTGCCCAACGTTGCCTGGGTGTTTGGAAGTATGTGTTAAGCAAAAAAAAAAAAAAAGTGGTAGTAGGCAGGCAGACAGGCAGGCTTGAACCGTATGGAAAGGAGGAAAAGAACGTGAAAAAAAAATGAAGTCTTTGCCGTTGCATCCATCTCCAAACCGGGAGTGGCAAGGGTTTAAATTAAGGATAGTTAATCGAAAAGAGAGGACGATTTTCGAAAATATCTGTGAAAAAAAAAAAACGACCGATCCTTGAGGGTGAAGAAATGAATGTTTTTAGCCAATTTTTC